>NC_049202.1:15874731-15879731 GCF_013347855.1 Anguilla anguilla | reverse complement strand
AAATTACAGCATGTGATAGAGACAAACACGAACACCGCTTTTAAAGTTTGCCTTTCGAAATTTTGGCTCCCTGGGCCCGTTCATTCTGTGGCACTGGGTATCTTGAGTGCCCCCCCTCCTCTTCTTAACCACCTCCCCCCCCCGCCCCTCGCTACTAATACCCCCTTTTAAGTAGCGTTTCCTTTAAAAAAATGCAAACACGAACCCTCAGTTCAAATTTTCATCCCTGCAATCCAGCGAGGATTCCGCACCGATAATGAGAAACAGGTTGGATTTTACTTTTCCTTTTTTTTTTAAAGAAAAACTCGAGTTAAATCCAGCCAAACGCATCTCACTGCGAACGCTGAAGTCATTTCACCGTTATTTGCAGTGCGCTGCCTTATCCCTGACACTTCAGAGAATGACTGCTCACTTAGAACGGCAGAAGTAATTTACACAGGCATGCTTTAGCACATTTACCAGGCCTTCATACCACGGCTGACATTGTTGGGGAGGCAGATGAGAGGACTCTATCTTTATACCTCAGGGGACTCTCTTTATGATGATTCTTTCAAGGTGAATATTGGCATTTATTTAGCCTGAATAGGAAATAAAAAGAGAGTGTTTAGTAGCAGGTGGAGGAGAAACGCTCCAGTCAGCAGGCAGGCAGTCGCTGTTTTTTTATTTATTATTATTTGCCGCTTTGTATTGCTACCGTGCTGCAACTCCGTTGAGCTAAACTTAATTTAAAGTTCCTCTTGAGAAATTCAGATGGAATTAAAGCACTCCTTCTCCATAATGACATGGAGCATGCAACACGTCTGAATTTCCTCCAAACGATGGTCTATTTTTACAGTCTCATAAGAGCCTTTTTTCACGGTCTTTGAAAGAAAATTAATTTAACGAAGGACGGTTCTGACTGAAACATCAATCAAAAGTGGAGTCGCAGCCTGATAAACTCTGACAAGGAGAAGTAATGAGCATTTCTCAGTAATTCCTTTTAAATTACCAAACAAATAGTACACAAGTTAAAAAAAAAATGTCTGCCGTTACACAAACAGCAATCGTTTTGCGTGCTGTTTCGGATTCGTATTCGCTTCATTCGCGCTGTATTTAAATCTGTTCCCGGTTTTCGTGGAGAAACACAATTTTGGTTGACGCTGATAACAGAAGTGCATCGCCCGGATTGACAGTCGCGGAGAGAGAGAGAGAGAGAGAGGCCCGACTGCCCCCCTCTGCGCATTCAGAACGCGCGCGTGCCTCCACCCTCCCCGCACGGAGGGCCTAATTGATAAAGCGCCCCGACGCGAGCCCGGGACGGCGGTGCCACGATCGATGGGGACCTCCCCACCCCGGCACCCGGCTGAATGGGCTCTCCGAATTTCAGACGCTTACCGTCGGAGGGAGGGGGGCGCGTGGCGGGGGGGGCTGGGGGGTGGGGGCGGTCTGCTGGCCCCGCCGTCTTTTTGATTTCTGCGAAGAGGCGCCCGGGTTATTGATGCCGGGCCTGGATTTATGAATGATGAAGTGGAGGAGCAGTCGCTATCTGACGCCCGCATTGTAGCTCTTAATAAAAGATTAAACAGGAAAGAGGAGGCAGGCTGGCTCTCTGACACGCCGCTGATAAGCAGGGCCCCTGATTCGGGGCCGCGGCGCACGCGGGCGCCGCGACAGTGACAGATGTTGAGCGCGAGACAATAACGCACATGTTGCGCCCGCCAGCGGGACGTTTAGCCGCGCGGAAAATCCCCGCCAAAGTCCGCCACTTCCTCCCCCTGGTCCGCGTCGAAGGAGGAGAGGGACGGACGGACGGCGCGCGTCCGCAGACCCACGCGGAGGGCAACCCGCACGTGTTAAAAAAAAAAAAATGCGGGCGGACATTTTGAAATTTGATTTGATTTAGGGCCTTAATTGGCTCGAGGGACGCGGGCCGTTTGTCGCGATGCTGGAAGGTGCTCCCCAGTCTCTCTGAGTCAGGGACTATTGAGAGGTGATAGAATGTGAGTGCGCATTGGGGAGGGGGGGCTGGGGGGGGGGTGTGGGGGGTGTGTGTGGGGGGGGGTGGTGGCAGCATCAGGCAGAGAGAGCTGTCAGTTTGAGAAATGAGGACGATGAGAGGATGGGACCGGCTTGGCAGATGTGCACAAGGAACAGGGAGCATATTGATCAATTAAATATGCAAATTCCCTCAGCAAGTAAAGACAGAGATAAATAAAGTGAAACAAACATTAAACTGCACATTAATGACTTCCTGAAAATGCACGTCCCCCCCTCAGTTTAGGTCTGCATAAATGTTATTTCGCAAAAGTCGGGAGGAGGAGAAAAAAAATGCTAAATTGCCTTAATTGGAGAGTGAGAGAGATAGAGAGAGAGAGAGAGAGAGAGAGAGAGAGGGAGAGAGGGAGAGAGACAGAGGGATATAGAGTTAGAGAGAGGGAGGGGGGGGGCGCAAAAACAAAAACAAGTGGTGACATTTCCAGTGATGAGTCAAGTGACTTCAGAAAAAAATTGCCCGGGGACTGGAAACTAACTAGCAAAATTCGAATTTGGGTTTCAGTCCGACAATAGTCGGCTGATTTTCAATTGTTATTGACTTCTTAAAATCCTTTTCCGTGTTGCCCCTACATCATTTCCTTTTTCAACCACGGCGAAAGAAAGAGTGATTGTTTCGGGGCGGACTTTGTAGCCGGTTGCCTGTTCTGCCCAGTGGTTAACCTTGTAAACTGGGAGCTTGGATAGTGTTTCACCACAGCTTGGTGATGGGGGTGGGGGTTTGGGGGTGGGGGGGGTTTGGGGGGGTGGCTTCCAGGCTTTTGTCCACTTCTTTCCTCTCTGAAAGGCACCTAATTATGAGTTAGCTCTTCAGCCTAATGAAATTATCATCTTTTTCTTTTTCTATTTTTTTTTTTTTTGCCTCTGTGCTGTTGTCAGGACTTTGTAACACGATAGTTTAATTACTGACACCTACTGTAGCCTATTTTATGCATGCGGAGTTCGAAAATAGCTGTCTCCAGGAGACCAACACGAGCTCTGAGACGTGGCCTTTTGGGTGGATATGTAAAGCCTGTCTTTCATATTAAAATTGAATACAGTGGTGGGCAAGCCTTGATCATACCACCCCCCACCCCCACCCCACCCCAAACTGATCTAGTCTTAGTGTATAGGAACAGTCTATTTAGGTCTATTGGCCACGAAAGGTCACAAAGTGGATATTTTATATATTGCGTTGTTTATTTCTTTTTTTTGGGGGGCCAGGGCGGTGTGGTGTGTTGCGCCGGATTTGGAGACAACAGAATTGGATATCCGCCTCTCTCCGTGCATATGCTTGCGTAACGACAGATGGCTCTTTTGCACAATGAGCTGGGCATCGTAAGAGGTCATTTTTATGAAAGAAGGAGGGGGGGAGATATTCAGTCTTTGACATTTGGACTGTTTTTTTTCTTCCTCCTTCCACCCTGATGATATCGAAAGTCTACTTCTTGATAATAAACAGGAGAATGTCATCTGTCAGTCACTGCATTTTGAAGCGTGCGCGCGGAGGCCGGCCCTAAACAGTCCGGACAAAAGGCCAGTCCACATCACAACACCGGAGTGTTTATATGCGCGGAGATAATGAAAGCGGGAAAGAGCGGGAAACGGAGAGGCCTGGGAATAGTGCCTCTCGTCTTCCTTTTTCTCCCCCCCCTCCGCGAGCGCAGTTTTGTGCCCTGCCGAAATTCCAGCGGGACCCACAGGAAAACAGGAAGCCCTCTGCGAGCGGGCTCTTCCCCGGAAGGATTGCAGTAACCCTTCATGGGAAATCTCAGCCTCTCAGTCACCCTGCACACCAACACACGCACACTCAGGCACACACACGTGCACGCGCACACTCACACGCGCACACACACTCACACGCATACACACAGTTTCTGGGGAAGCTGAAAAAAAGGTTCTAACAAAGGTTAGCTACTATTATAATAATAGTTATTGGTATTATTATTATTATTATGATTATTATTATTATTATTATTATTACCAACAATATTCTTGTGCTTAGATTTAGAATTTCATAAAAAAAACAACGGGGTGAAAATCGTGCCAATAAAAAAAGGCAGAACAATAGCCATAATCTTTTGTCTTCGGCTGGCTCCTTTTTCCCCCAGACCAGTATCAATTTCAGGTTGTATCAAGTGAGACCGGCGATATCTGGCTGGCAATTAGGCTGGCTTTGCTTCTCCTCGATGCTTGATTAGTCAGACTGATGGAGAGGGCCATATGTGGCGGAGTCAAAACTTGGCTGCGAGGGCTACTTCCCTTTACATGAAGGACAGGCAATAAAGAGGGGGCCCTGGGAGGCCTCGCCGGCCGGCACGCCTGTCTGTTTCAGCCCGGGCTCCGTGCTTAATGGTCGGAGCTCCATCCTGCCAGGATCACGCGGGGCGCGGGGTTGCCACTGGCTGGGCGTGTCACTGGATCTCTGGAACCCGGAGCGGCGGGGGGGGGTGGGGGGATGGGGGGGGGGGCAGGGGAGAGACGTGGCGTTTTTCCCAATTTCTGGGACAACAAAAGGGAATGCTTGAGAAGGGGGAAACAGCGGGAGCGGAGCACAAAGACAAAGGCTCAGGCAAGGTCACCGCAGCTAATAGGCTGAGCGATGAATGGCCGCGGGGCGAGACGCGCTCCTGCGCTCGGCGGCGGCTCCTTCGAAGCCCCGCCCCCCTCCCTCTCCCCCCCACGCCCCCACCAAACTACACGCCAGCCCCCCCCACCCCCGACCCCGAACCCCAAACCCTTCCCCTCAGAAGTTATCTTTGACTTTTTGTGGAAGACGGACACGCCACACTGTATCGACCCGCCTCATCCGATGGGATTTAGCGCGCGGGCGTATATATATGTATATGACGTCCGTGCGTCCGAACAAGGGGGCGAAACGCGCGGCCCGTACGATGGCGTTGATTTGGGGGTAAGTCCGCGCCGTAGCCCCGTTATAGGCAGAAGGCGGGCCCCAGAAGCAGAGCTGTCAGGTTATGTATTGTTGCTTG
>NC_049202.1:15747231-15869731 GCF_013347855.1 Anguilla anguilla | reverse complement strand
TAGCCACACCCTTCTCATCATCCTCAGTGACAACTGAGTACACTTTTAATACACTATGAATATTAGTACATTGTAGACACATCTACAACGCTAAAAATTTTAAAAGACCATAAACTGTTTCAAATTAATAGCAAAGCACTGCTCTCTTCTGATGCCCAAAAGCATGTGAGCACTGGGCTCTCAAATGCCTCTACACTATATAATAATGTTTATATATATATATATATATATATTTAAATTCTTTGAAAGCAGAAATGCATGAAAGAGGAACTGTATTGTGTTTACTTGAGACAAACGACTGCTACCAGGTGAAAAATATCTGCCTGTACTTGCTCAGATTTAAGACCTGCAAATTTACACCTTATTTCAATTTTCTGCGCCGCGCGTGGAAGTGCAAATGGCTTATTGGGAAGGAGATTAATGCGCGGAATAAAGGTGAAGACATAAATCCGCAGGCAGCGACTTGTACCATCATGTAAGTGTAATGATTATCAAGCCGCATCAGGGCTCGGGCTAGCAGCTTAACACAGAAGGGGGAAAAAAGCTTGACGTGTGAGTATTAAAGTCAGGCTATAATATATCCATACACTGTGACTAAATTTTATAGTTCATGAAGCATATTAGTATTGCGCTATATCCTTTGCGCGTTCAAAAGGGGGGATTTCCATTTAGATGCACATTTTTCATGAAGATAAATATGACATGCATCATAATTTCCCTGAAGTAAATATTACAAATAATAAAATACTCAGGCAAGCAAGTTGAGGAATGACACTAATGTTTTCCATTTGTATGGTAAGTGGAGAACCTTGTGGCCTATCAAGTAACAAATTGAATGTTTAATCTTCCTCCATGCAGATTGGGGAAGGCAAAGGAGCGGCCTGTCTTTGCTACAAATTGAGAGTCCTCCTGTGACTCCCGGAGTATCAGATATTTTGTCTAGGGGGGCCAATGGAAGGTGTCACTGCAGCTTTGTCACGCCGCGACGCAAACGGCCAGTTATAAAATTGCAATTTGCGACTAAAAGGCAAACACTTAGAGATAACCGGCGAATCTTACGCACCTTAAATACCCCGCAAATATTTAGATAGACTTTCTCGATACAATTTTCCCATTGTTTAGGGGGGTGGTGGGGGGGGAGGAGTTTGGGTGCAGAATATGACTCTCCCAGAGGTGTCACAAAGCAGTCGCGGCAGCCTTGGCGACGTTTTCCTTTTCTCTCAGGTATATTTCTATTTCGCATCGCAGGAAACTATTTGTCAGGATGCCTCTATGAACTTGTTTATTTTGTTCATTTATTTATATATTTATTTTTACTGTGTTAGCTATAATCTTATCACCCTGTTCACTGCGTAATATTGGTTCCTTGCATATAGTGTAAAATGTGGTATAAAACGCAATTTTCTGGTCATCCTCAGGGATCATTGAAATTGAAGGGGATCAACTATTATATCTAGTGACTTATACACTAGGGCCTTTTTAATAGAATAGCATTTTTAAGGTGTGTGTGTGTGTGTGAGAGAGAGAAAATGTGTCTACATATACATATACATATATATATATATATATATATATATATATACATATATATATATATATATATATAATTTTATGTTAATACATTGCATTTGTTGTACTGTCTCAGTTTCAAGGCCATTATCAATGTTTTTTTAATTACGTGCTAATGGTGGTGTAAGGCGGCTATAAGCAATGCCATGGGTAAAAAAGCAGCTTGTTCCCCTTCTTATGTTGTTTCCATTCTACATCTGCTGTTGGGGCTCAGGATCACATGTTCGCGGAGAGCATGCTAATTTCGCCAAAGGTTTCCGTTGTATATTAATTTAAGTTGCAGTCTCTGCTCTAGAAGATGACACCACTAGCATTTTGATTAAGGATTTTATACATGAGGAAATTTTCATTATCTTAGTTCCTGGCGATCTCCCAGGATTGGTCGGGATCCTGACCTGCAGCTGTGTCTTGGAGTGTCGGGATAAATGCTCCTGTATTAAAGTGTGACCTGTGCTGTTTTCCCTGTTACATGAGCAATTAATGGGCCCCTTTCCTCAAGGGAAAGGCCAGGCTCTTCATAGCAATAATAAAGAATTGAACATAGGTAACCAGATTTGGCTCATTTTTCCCTAGGAAGCCCCCTGATAGATTCTCAACAGCTTCCTCTGTGATTAGGGCTGGTGATTGCTTTCTAACAATCCTGAGTGGCATCAAAGTACAGTTTGCACAAATACTATTCCAAGAAGGAAAAGAGCTCCAGTATGCTCAATTCCAGGAAGCCTCTTTAATGTCCATGGGCATGGGGCATATTTAGATTGATTAATTAATAAACATTTTCCATTTGCATACAGAATGTTATTTTATATATCAGTAAGGCTCTCTTCTGAAAAAAAGAAGTAAATCATGAAATGTTACCCAAAAAACAGGATGCATTCATAAGTAGAGGATTGTTAATATTATCTCATTATTAGTATTTTTCTTTTCTCTTTTTTCATATTTTTTTTCATGAATCATTAGCCCTCTAGTGGAGCAGGAAGGAAGCACTGTTTATTTGGAAAGATATTCCTTATCACTTGTCATCTCAATGCCACTGAAAAAGCCTGAAATGTTTTAATAAACATCAGTTCATTGCCCCCACATCTACATGACTCTTTTCAACATCGTCTGCCCCTTAAGCAGCGAAATCTCCATGTGGAAGTTGACACGTTATGTACATAAGACAGGAGAAACAGGGGCAAGACTGTCTATTTATGCATCAGCCCCGTTGACAAAAATTGAGCTGACATCTTGGTGTTCTCTCCACGGAGGAAGAGGCTGTTTTTTGAGGATGCTTACATGCCGAGTCTGTGTGGATTCTTATTATTCCTAGATCGCCCTCTTTGAAACTTGTGTCCTAGCAAGACAAGCCAAACTACGGGTGTCAGTTTCCCTCACAACAACTATCGCTCGCTCGGCTCCTTTGGAAGCGCGCGTCCCTTTGCATTTCCCCCACTGTCACTTTTGTAGTGTACTTTATGGTATCTGTGAATTCACGCTGTGCTTTGCCCCAGTGATGTTTTTTTTTTTCTTCCTCTCTACCCTTCTGATAATTCCCTCTCCCCTTTTTGACTGTCATGTCATTGTTTCCCTGTCAAATTGCAGGAGAAACAATCAGAGCATTTTCAATTTTTAAAAAAATCTCCTTTAACTAAATTACTGATGTTGCTAATGCCCCCCCTCCTCCTCAGCCACTCCTTGTTTTTTTTTTTTTTCTTCTTTTCTTTAACAATAGTGGTGGTGGATGAATGTAGATAAAACTCCGTTTCTGATGATTTTCCCACCAGGGTGGAAATCCTCTGTCTAAGTTGCGCACAGAGAGCCATTTGTGTTGTGATGATGTCACGGGCCTGACCTGCTTCTCTCCCACAAAAGCTAAGGTATCACTAGCTGGGCAAATACAATACCTATTCAACGAGGTTGCTTTGCTGCTGTAGCCTTTCGAACAATGTTATTATTTGTTTCAGCATTATAAAGCCAGAGTTTTGTAGGAAACCTAACAGACAAAACCTTTATCTGGGAATGCAGTGGGCGGCCTTCCCGTATAATCCTTTTCCATTAGCGTTTCACCGCTCCCCCCCCCCCCCCCCCACCCCCCAGGAAAAGGACAGTATGTTTGCAGGGTCAAAAAGGAGACATATCCTTTCTTAACAAGATGCACTTTATTCTGTGTCAAAAGGGAAGGACCTGTCCTATATAAACTACACAAAGAAAGGTTGTTGAGAACAAAAGGATCAGGTTTCCACCAATTCTAGTAATTATCCGTTCCAGTAATTATAATCCACGCCATAATTAACCCTTGATGCAAACATTAATTGCTCATAACCTGCCCCTCTTTTGGTGAACGCTTGCGAACCCCAGGTTACGAGCAGGACACGTATTGCACACAAACGAGCAAACAGAAACAGTGTTAACCTATTACATGTTTGCTTATTAGGATTCGCGAGGTCCTCAGTCCACAATGTGAGAGCAGATCAGGCGCCTGTCCCGCCATGTGTAGGCACACTATCTATGTGTGTGTGACTCCATGTGTATGATTCATTCCAGAGCAGTTTTAGTCCTCATAAAATATTCATTTTGGTTGTGCAGGGCCCTGTAATTGCCATCTCTCACCCTGAATTATTTATACCTCGCACAGACTGACAAAGCTTTGCCATACGGCCCTAGATGAATCAGAAACAAGCATCTTTGCTGCCAGCAGCATTATAGTTTCACAAAAAAATATGGCGCTCACGTCATCCCCGGCCTGCCTCGTCTCCGAATCCGGCTCCTCTTAATTTGCCGTGCTATCGCTACGCCGCCGCTGTCTTTGCCTCTTAGCCGTAACCCCTTAACTCGTAAGTAGTGACCCCTCTCACACACATCACGGCCCTCTCTGTGCTTGAGAGCGCTAATGTGTCCTTTTTTATGCTTGATAACTGTCCAATGCTTGTTCTCACTTTAAGGGCATATATTATACATTAGAAATAAAATGATGCAAATAGCGGAGGAATCGAACCACCGCGCCACCACCGGCACCCTCCCACCCGGCACACAAACACACACACACACACACACGCGCGCGCGTGCGCGCACACACACACACACACACGCACGCTCAGTCATACTCGGCGCTCAGGCTGTGCCTTTTTCCCCCCTTTCTGATCACCGCAACACAACCTCTAGCCGCCCCATCCGAAGAGGAGCCGCAGCGATCAGTCTGGATCAAGTGGCTTGTCAGAGAACACAAAAAAAGAAAGGGGGGAGGATGGGGGGGTGGTGGTGGTGGTGGTGGTGGTGGGGGGGGGGGACAGGAGGAGTCTCGTCGTGCCGCCGTCCAGCTGAGCCTCACCGGCTGCATCTGGTTATGCTTGATCAGTCCAAGGTGCGAGGCGGGACCCCGGTGTATGGCTCCCTTTGTGGGACGCCCCCGCCGTTCCAGGCACCCCGCTTGCGGCGCGGCTAAATGCTGCCATTCATGCCGGCCCGGCCCGGTTCCACCGGCTGCTTATCTTCCCTATCACTGTCTGCGGCGAGGTGCTGACTGGTATTTCCTCCATGCTCCAGCCCCCTAACCCCGGCCGACAGTCAGCGATACATACTCCAACGGCATGAAAAATAAACCAGGCATCGGTTCTGGAGCCCCCGCTGGGCTGGCTGCAAAAATATTACCATGAGCGTTGAACTGACCTTTATTTATTTTAAGCACTTTGCTTTATTGTCCGGTAGCTAGTATATCTGACCCACCTGCAATGTGTTCAAGGCTTTTTTTGATAGTCTGAAACACACGTGGGAAAAACAACAATACTACTACTACTACTATTACTACTACAACTGGTAGTACTACTACTACTAGTACTACTACTACTAATAATAATAATATTATTAATGAATATTAATTAATATCATACTGTTAAAAAAGGAAATAAGAAACAAAAATATTTCCAAAGGGCAGTAGTATGGCATGCAGGTGGTAGGCCGAAGGCAAGCTGTAGAAAACTGCTATTTCAGTGGAATCTTAATGCTGGGCCGGTAGGCCCATTCCTCTTGTGTTTGTTGATGGGTAATGAAGTTAGGACTCCACACACATGCGCCCCTCTCATTACGCTGCATTACCTACATTACAACTAATAATTGCCACTCAGAACTCCGCTCACATTAATCATTCATAATGTTTTAATATGTTTTTAATCAGGATCGGGAAAAGGCTGCAGTGCTGGGGCCTGGGCTAGGTGTGCATTAGCATGTTTTGTTTTGTGATCTCTGGCCTAATTTGAAATGTTTTTTTTTTTTCCTTTTTTTTTAATGAATAATTAAAATCCGCAATGATGGCAGTTCCTAATTAAAGCGGTCTTGAAAGAATCTGGCAGTGTGTGAATTTTAGATTGGTAAAAAAAGGGGGGAAAAAAAGACAAACAAAAGAAAGATGGAGGTGGAGTGATAAATTGAAGTGAATGCAACCAGAGGCTATACGGGCCTAGTCATTCAGGGGCCCCACCTGGAAAATGGTCTTCTTAAATAAGGAAATAGACCGTACTCCGCCTTGGATCAAAGAGGAGGCTTTGGGGAGCCGGGGAGGAGAAAGGGCAATGGACGACAGGGTTTAAAAACAATAAGTTTCCATAAACACAATCGTTTAATCTCCCACACAACCTGTAAAACCCTCCCCAGAGCACCGCAACAAGTCGGCCGGGGTGAAGCGTTTTCGCCGTGAAGCAAGCGATGCTGGCATTTTTCTTAAATAAGGAGCTTCGTGATCAGAGCTGGCAAATAGAGCGGCGTCCGGGGGGAGAGGGGGAGAGAGAGAGAGAGAGAGAGAGAGAGAGAGAGAAAGCTGTTTTAATGAGCCTGCAGCCAAAGACAAAATTCAGACTGATTGACAGGTCCGGCTATCTGGCGGGGAAATAATGTCAGCGCCACATTGCCCATTAGGAGGAGAGGGGAGAGAGCGCGGCGAGGAGGAGGAGGGGGGACAGGGAGGCAGTGGGAACCCTCCGCCGCCGTAAATAAAGCGCTTCATCCTTTTCGCTTCCTCTCTCCTTCCTCCCGTCTCATCCGCACTTGACTCCGTTTAAGCTGTTAACCCCGAAATCGGGGCTGAGATCAGTAAACAGGCGCTAGCAAAACGGTTCAAATGATGCCACACGCCCCGCAGTTTGCTTCCGCCGCGCGCCAGAGCGCCGCGCCGCGCGCTTACGGTTCACATATTCACGCGCTCGTTTTACATTCAGCGCAATCAGATTACACACACGCATGCACGGACTCACACACACACACACACACATATACAAAAATGCACACACGCGCATGCACGGACTCACACGCACACACACACACACACATATATACAAACATGCACACACATAAGCGTGCACACACACACACACACACATACACATATACAAACATGCACACACAAGCACGCACACACACACACACTTACACACACATACACATATACAAAAATGCACGCACATAAGCGTGCACACACTTACAAACACATGCATGCATGGACTCTCACACACACACACACATTTACACACACATACACACACACATATACAAACATGCACACACACACACACAAACACACACGCATGCACAGACTCACACAGACACTTACAAACACACACACACACACACATACACACATATGTACAAGCGTGCACACACATAAGCACGCACACACATACACACACACTCACACACGCTTGCTCGCACGCACACACACTCAGGTAACACAAAGCTGCTGTAGCTGTTAGATATATCAGGTGAAAAAAGGAAGGCTTTCACAGATCAGTTCCCCCTCTGGTCCATCATATTGGATCTTTCAGCTCTTCCCTTAATAAGAATCATGGGTAATGTTAGGGATCATGGCATCTATAAGTGCTCCTTGACAGAAAACACTGCAAATAGCTGGGAGTAGAGCAGAGAGAGGGAAAGAAAAAAAAAAAAAAAACATAATACAAAAATTGGGAGATAAGACCCTTTGGTGAAATGGAAGGCTCTGGAACCACTCTAGATTGGGAAAGGGTTAATTTTCTAAACTTAATAATGTTCGATAGCGAGGTATTTGTCAGGAGATAAAGAAGTGATAGGATCTGGGAAGTCGGTCCCCTGGCGATTGTAGTACAAATATTGTTAATGCGGTGTGGTTACTACCGCGAAAGCCAGCAAAATAGCTGCAGTGTGTCGGAGACAGGACCCGACATCGTCGAAAACAGGCTCCCCGACAAAAGGCCAGAGATTGCTGAACTGGAAGTCAAGCCCCGGAATATTGTTTGGAAAAATCCCGCCTGGGCATCCGTTCACGTGCAGGCCAGGAGAAACATTATAGAAATCCTTGAAGATTGCCATCACCGGAGCATTTCTATTTGTTTTTGGAGGGGAGGGTGACTCCTGTTTGTGTTTTGGGGGAAGGAGGGGGGGGGGGGGGGGTGGGGGGGGTTGGGGAGGGAGGGTGGAGGGATAGGGGGTGGTTCCTATTTGTGTTTGGACAGATGAAAACGGGGAAACCGAGAGCTGATGACCAGCCATCTGGTTCCTGGTGTAAAAAAAAAAAAAAATCTACTGCCCCGTCTCGAGAACCTCCGCCATGATCTCGCGCAGCCCTTAGCCAAGCCGCTACCACATCAAACGCTCACCAATTTAATAAGGCCGGCGTTGGAGCAATTTGTCATGCCATATTTGAAGAATAAATCAGCCTAATGGAGCACTGTTCTTCTTTTTTTTTTTCTTTTTTTTTTAAACCCCTATCTTCCACTGACCCTTAAGGATGTGGAACCCGTGAGGGACCGGCCAATGGCGGTAGAGGTGGGGAGTGGAGAGGACCTGACATTAAGACCCGAGCATTTTGGAAATCCAATATGTATTGACCTGTGTACTATCTCAGTTCAGAGATCTGATGTCAGCAGAATGTAGCCGTGTATAGGAAGCGCTCATTACAGGATTTCTGAGGGAAGCACATTGTCTGCGAGGCAGCGGGGGCCCGATCGGCTAGGATTGCTGGGTAATCAATACGGCCAGCGACTGATGGCCTGCCCCGGAGAGCCGCGCAGCTGCGGCCAGCGCTCTCAGCGCCTCGCCCGGTAATTAGCGCGGGGTCCGCGGCGAGGCACCGGGCTGACCGGCACACGCCCACCAATCACAGCGCGGCCTTTACGTCACATGGATGAGATTTCACCCATCTGCCGCTGTTTTTTTTTTTTTTTTTTTTGGGTGGGGGGGGGGGGGGTTCTTTCTTTTTTATTTCTGACAGCCATTTTTTTTTTTTGGGTTCATCTTGGAAGAAAAAGACGTGCACGTTTCCTTTTCCTCGACGCGGTTTCGGAAAAGAAAGAAAGAAAAAAAAAAGAAAAAACGGAAAGATTCTCTCGGGCCAGCGGTAATGTGGCGCTAATTTGCTGTCCTACATTCTGATGAGCAACCTTCCGCGAGGTGACGATAACGCGCCGGGCGAGCGAGCGACAAAGTCAAGTAAAGGGCCTCTCTCTCTCTCTCTCTCTCTCTCTCTCTCAATATCATTTAGTACAAAAATACATTTAGCGCAGCAGATTTTTTCTTTTTTGCGCCGGCTCCGCGCGCGGCGCGGCGGCTAGCACGCGTGAAACGGCACGTGAGCGCCGCGCCTTATTATTCCCGCTTCACCTCTCGCCTGCCCCTGCTCCTCTCCTTCCCCCCGCCATTAGAATAATAGAGACGTCCTGTATCTATTCCCGCTCTGCCTCCCCATTAAATGAAGGATAAAAAAGGGAAAGATAAAGAAAGAGAGAGAGAGAGAGAGAGAGAGAGAGAGAGAAGGAGAGGGAGCAGGCCTGGGAAGAGCAGAAAACCCCTCCGCCAATTACCGCGGACACCGACGCGAGGGCTGCTCCCTCCTCTTCATCTTTGTTTGTTTTTCTTTTTTTTTTTTTAATTCCTTTTTTTTCTTTTTTGGATGAATGGGAGGGGAATAAAAGAGGGGGAGAGAAAGAGCGCGGTCCGTCTTTGACCGCGAGCGTAAAACGATCCTGTGATCTAATGAGTATAGATAAGAGGGCATTATGGACCTCAAATTACACCAAAAAAAAAAGAAAAAAAAGAAAAAAAAAAGTTCCCTGCTCTCCTCGGTTACGGAGCCTGTGAAGTCGGCGCGGTCTTAAAACGTCGAGCCCGTCGCATTTCTAAAGAGGCGGCCTATTTCTTTTTTTTCTCTCTCTCTCTCTCTCTCTCTCCCTCTCTCCTTTGACCAGAGGGGAGGAAATCATTATTGGATGATTAGTGGCATCAGTTAGGTGAGAAAGATCAGGATCAAGCACAGCGCTGAGGACAAGTCGTATTAATTACCCGGGCCTGCTCGCCGCCATCATTTTATCAGCCATTTTGTCGACCGGCAAGTTGCGGCCCGCGATGAAAGCCAACTTCTGGGCGCCGCCCGGAGACGTCGGAGGGCGGGGGCGGCGGCGGCGGGGGCGGGCATTACATGCATCTGCTCAGCTCTTTCCCTGACAAACCAAATTCTCTTCTCTTGTAATTGATAACTGCCTGGGCCAATTATTTCACACATTACAATACACAGAGGTCCTTTTCCCCTGCTTTTCCAGTGCTGTAATTAGCTATGCTAATATCCCCTTTATTGGCCCTAATATTGTTCAACACCTTTTGCCATTCCGGAAGCCACAAGAGCCCTGTGGCCTGTCAGAATTGCTGATTATTGAGAAGGATAGCTTTAATCAAACATAATTGCAGTTAATTTTTTTTCCCCCTGTTCTCCTTTGCCAACATCTAATGCCACCGACTCCTTGATATTCCATTAAATTACAATTAAACGCCCTCCTTTGTTTCCGATCGTCCTGAACAACACCACAAAGTTCTGTAGCCATTTAAACGGGGAGCTGTTCGGTCATAATTGCTTCCAGGCTCACAAAGGGCCAATTTGCCTGATACCCATGTAGAATTTAAACAGCTCCTAATGTAATGGATATTACACTGGAGCCTAGGACTACAATTAAAATTATTTTCATCAGATAGCAGCAAATCTCTGGTTAATCAACTTCATAAAAGTAAATAGGAATGAACTAAACATGCGGCAATTGAGCCGACTTCAAATTAGCGCCCCTTTGTGTTGGCGTGGCGTAGCTTGCACGCGGGTGAAAGCGGCGGCTCACCGTCACTACACCGACGTTCCAGGACTGACAACTCGCCACGGTAGAGGAAAGGCAGTAAAAGTACACCACACAACTAGGGAACAGCGCTTGGCCACATTCAAGCTTACAAATGATAACGTGTACATTATCCGTAGCATTCAGTTAATGAACGAATGAACTCACTTATTTATTTTTAAAGGAAGATATAGAGCTTATGCTCTGCTGATTCACTGAATTAGTCTGTACTGCGAGTTCCAGACTGTCCATGCGAAAATTGGATTAAAAAAATAAATAAAAAATAGGGGGAGACACTAAAAAAAGAGAGATGCAGACCTCTTGTCTCGCAACGAGAAACCAGAGATCTTTCCTCTGTCCGCTCAGCTCCCTCCACTGCAACGCGCAGGGCCAGCGAAGCCTGCTCCGTGGCAGAGGAGCTGTTTGTTAGCAAGATCCCTCCACTCTGCCTAAGAGAGGCAAGTAAATAAAGGCCGTATTTCAAGCTTGATTTACTCCGATACCTGCTGTGAGAGATTATGACTCTTCGGGGAAATAAAGTCAGGCTCGGGGAATTAGTGGATATAATGGTCATTTTGATAATGGTCCGATGGATGCTTCCGAAAACATACTGTACACAATTAAGCATAATGCACTAATGACAGGCCGGGAGTTTTTATCGCCCCCTCCGCAAATCGGTGGCAGATCTGTGTTCTGGGGGGGTGGGGGGGTGGGGGGGGGGGGGCTGCTGCGGCGGGGACGGCTTTATCGACGGGCGGGCCAGAGGGTTTTGTGACGCGGCGGGAAAGCATTCCGCGCGGCGTGCGCCTCCTCCCCCCCCCTCGCCGTTCGTTTTTTTTTGGGGGAGTGGGGGGGGGGGGGGGGAGGGGTTGGGGGGAGGTCGGTCCCGTCGTGTCCAGGAGAAGGCGTATAAAATGACCGCCTGGACTCGGGGAAGGCAGGGCGGGTCAGGGGTGCCATTCCACGTTTTTGATTTATAGAGTCGGCCCAGAACCCTTCTGAGGGGCTTCAAAATGGCAAAAGGAAATAGGGAAAAAAAAAGGGAAAAAAGATGTCCGCCTCCTGAACTGAGCCTCTGCATTTTCTGAGAAAAGCGTGTCTGTTAACTTTAAAGAATACCAACTGATATTTGTACTAATCCAGCACCGAGATGCGATGTTTGCATTTTATAGAAACAAAAAAGCACACGTGATGTACCTAATCTATATGCAGGCCAGGGAATTGCCCAATTAATATTTTGCCTACACATAAGTATTCACACATACAAAATATGTACAGTTCAGTTATATTTACACTAGCCCTTGTTGTCTGTGCTTAGCCACTTATAGCATTTGAGAGGAGTGTGAACCTGATACAGATGAGGTGAGAGTCCTAATGTTTAGAAAGCCTACAAAAGGAGCATCTTCAATTGTGAACAACCTTGGTTCACTCAGACAGACAGAAAAGCCATTTAAAGAGCTCTCTGCATGCTCTTGTCTGGCTGTCTCCTGGAACCAAATTCACCCACAAAAGGGGGTGTATTTCATGGGGCACCTGCAGTATGAGCCTAAAAAAAGCATATGCACTCATAAAATAACACATACACCTGCGCGCGCACACACAGACACACACACAAACGTGCTTTATGCATGCTTACATATACACATACACAAATACTTCGCATGAACAAATGCACACATGCACGCACACACACACAAAACCCCATCACGTGTGCGCATACGAACAATCACACCACAAGCATATGCACATATACACATACACAGATGATTCACATGAACAAATGCACACATACACACACACACACACACAGACACAGAAAACCACAAAACATGCACTCACATGCACCACAAGCATACACACATACACACTTATACACATACGCACAGAGGCTTCACATGAATGCACACACACACACGCACACACAACCCCATCACATGCACCACAAATATACACACATATACACTTACACACAGAGTCTTCGCCTGAACACACATACGCACATACACACATACGCACAGAGTCTTCACCTGAATACACATACGCACGTACACACATACGCACATACGCACAGAAGCTTCACCTGAACAGACATACACACATACACACATACACACTTACGCACAGAGGCTTCACCTGAACACACATACACACATACGCACAGAGGCTTCACCTGAACACACATACACACATACACACTTACGCATAGAGGCTTCACCTAAACACACATACACACATACACACTTACACACAGAGGCTTCACCTGAACACACACACACACGCAGAGGCTTCACCTGAACACACACACACACACACACACACACACGCAGAGGCTCCACGCTAAAGGATCAGGCAGGAACACACAGGGCAGGCTCTCCGGGGCTGTGGCGCGCGGGAGCTGTCAGGCCCAGGAGCAGGGAGCGGCCGCGCTGCCGAGATGCCCTCCTTCGGATCTTGCAGACATGACATTTGTTCAGAAGATTAGCCAGGTTGTAATTTGTGGCGTAATTGCCCGGCGCGGAGGTCCCAGAAGCGGGACACCTAATTGGCTGACAGGACTATAAGTTTGCGGCCGCGCTCTCACCTTGTTAGGTCCTCTTTTTTTTTTTTTTTTTTTTTTTCCCTTTTCCTGATGCTCCTCAAATGAGGCTCGGCCTCAGGTGCGCCTAATCTGCCTCGCTATTGAACATGCCTGCTTTAATTGCGGGGTTGGCCGTTAGGGAAAAATAGATGGGTGGAATATCAAGTGACTTCCTGTATGTCGACGGCAGATGGGTGTTTAGAGGGAGCCGTGAACCCTGTACGTCAGGTGAGGGGGGCGGGGCGACTGTTTTTTTTTTTTCGCCGCGTGCTGTAGGCCCTGTTTCCCTCGGCGACCTCTTCATCCCTTCCTCTAAAAGGACAGTGTGCAATGTGCTAATCCGGGTGTTTGAGCATTTCCGAAAACAGGAAAAAAAAAATTTGACAGTTCATGGACCCCGTAGATGTTTCTGCATGACGACTCGCGGCATTCATGTTTAATGCAATGAGCGTTAATTTATTTAAATATGTGTTGAGGCGCGGATGTAAATGAAGCGTACAGTATTATTGTTCGGATGACCTTGATTTGCAGCGCGAATCAAAGCCGTGTTGAGTGTCAGGTGACGGTGCTCCGTCCTGAAGTTGCGATGGAAATGATGTACTGTACCGCCTCGGCGGTTCTGCTTTGCTGCCTGTTTTTGCGAAGGCGTGGCTGTTAACGTGGGATCTCTCTCTCTTGTGCTCTCTCTCTCTCTCTCGCAGGTTCTTTTTAAAATTCTTCCTCAAGTGCAATCAGAACTGCCTGAAGAATGCAGGGAACCCCCGAGACATGCGCAGATTCCAGGTAAATTGACGCCCTGCGAAGTCTCTTCCCCTTTCTCTCAGCCCCGTGCGGCACTGTTCCAGTCACAGGCACACACACGCATGCGCACACACACAGACACACTCACACATACACACAGCCACACACACTTACGCATACACGCGCACACACACACACACTCACACACTCTTTCTCTCTTTCTCTCTCCCTCCCTTTCTCCCTCTCTCTCTCTCACTCCCTCTCCTTCTCTCCTCCACCCAAATCTCTGTTTATTCCGAGGAAAAAGGCATTAAGTAGAGTGATGGGAGCTCCCGCTGTCCCTCTGGGAAGATGCTTTGCAGATATATTTAAACAGGCCAGACAGGGCGGGATGGGCAGCCCCGGTGCCACAGAGGGGTCTCCTGAGAGAGAGCCGTGCAGCTGTTTTGTTGTTTTTCATATTCAGGGCGTATTCTCAGTCAGAGTGCAGAGTGCCCGGCTCCTGAGCATGCTCACTGAGCATCCGGGCTGGACACGGAGCATTCACTATTAATCTCACTGAGAGGGCGGAACTGCATTTACCTATTAAGGAGTCTGTTTCTCCCTCTCTATGCATATATGCAGGCATGCAGGCACACACACACACACACACTTACACACTCAGACACACACACACATACACACACGCAGAGTGATTTTTTAAAAACAATACGTGCTGGAAAATGTATTGTGACAACGGTAGCATTTCTTGTTTATGAAAGGGGAAACGCAATTGCGTCTGGTACAGCGAAAACGATTTGAGCGGCACGTACTGTAACAGTAGCGTAAACGGCGGCGCGAATTGGCCGCAGAGGGACGCATCTGGGAGGGTTACTGCACGTGTGTACAGGAACGCGTGAAAGTTGTTTTGATAGCACACATCCGGCGTTGATCTTTGAGCAAGCCAATCCTATTGCCCACTGTCCTTCTCCGGCTGACTGCTCTCTCTCTCTCTCTCTCTCTCTCTCTCTCTCTCTCTCTCTCTTTCTCTCTCTCTCCCTCTGTCTCTGCCTCTCTCCCTCTCCCTACCTCTCTCTGTCTCTCTCTCTCTCTGGCTCTCTCTATATAATATACTTCTCTATATAAAGATAGAGCTCCTTGAAAACAACCAAGCGTAGCTTTCATTTTTCATACATGGGGGCTGCGAGCGACATTGGTGATATTGATCCATGCGCCGAGTGCAGAAGGTCAAATCTGGACTGAGTGGAATCGTCCTCTTTGTCTCACCGATGACTAAAAGAACCATCAGTCACCAGCTGATCTCCCGCTCGACAATGGAGCCACCAGTCACCGGATAGGACTTCTCCAGGTCTCTTCGGCTAATCTCCCCGCCTCCCTGAAGGTTTAAGTGGACTTAACAGCATGTCAGGGCCTCGATGGCGTCTTCAAAGGACTCGCACCGCCTCAGCACCTCGCCGAGTCGAAGCGCGCGCGCTAGGAGAAAGAGATCCCGCCACCACTCGAGCCGCGCCACTCCCCACCCGTTTTTATTTTCGCCCCTACGTAATCTTACGCAGCGCTCGGCAACATTATGAGTAGCCCCAGCGATGTGAACCAGGATCTATTCTTAGCTCCTCTGAGCTCTGTTAAAGGCTCCTCGCATATTTTGAAAACGCGTCTTCCATTTCCGATCTTTTTATTTTTTTTCCCCCTCCTCTCTATATTTCAGGCCTAAATGGCTGACTCCAACCATTAAGCCTTACATCTGCAGTGCTTTCCAAATGGTCTCCACATGAATTTGTGGATGAACTTACTGTCATCTTCATCAACATTATACAATCATTTGACTGAGGTGGCCTTTAAATTAAACTATATACTACTTTCAAAAGTACGACTAAGTAGCTTTGTATAAAACAATTCAAACCAAACATAATTTATGATGATGATTATTATTATTATTATTATTATTATTATTATTATTATTATTATTATTATTATCTGGTATAGTTGACCATGTGTCTTTGCAATCGCGGCGTTGAAGGAAGCACCGTTTCAGCCTGCGCTCCCAGACGGGGTGCCGTTTCCAGGATAAATATCCCAGATGCTCCGTCCTAGGTGTTTTGCTGGCAAGGGTCGTGCGTTCCGCGTGCCTCCCTCTCCACCGGCTACCGCAGAGCAGCTGGAAGTCGGGGAAGGCCCTATCCATCATTCTCCCCGTGGCCCGACTCTGAACCTGGACACAAGAATGGAGCCCTTTCACACGCACGCACACGAAAAAAAAAGAAAAAAAAAAGCCCCTGCATTCCACTGACGTACCGGGGTCAATCGCCATCAGAACCGTCCTGAGAGGGGCTCGCTCCCTCCTGATTGAAAACACTTTCGCCATTCATGCGCCCCCCTATACCCAAACCCCCCACCCCCACCTCTCCCATTCACATGCAAAGCCCCCTCATTAGCAGACCTTAAATGTGACTGTAAAATTGACTGGAGAGGGATTGTTTACCAAACAGAAGGAAGGAGGCCCTGCTAATTTGCTCGACAGTTTACGAGACCCGGCGAAGAAGAAAAAAAAAAAAAAACAACAAAAAAAAAAAAGCCCCCGCAGCCGGCCCATTCGAAAAGCGGCTCTCGAGTTCTCGAGTGAGCGGGATTAGATAAAGCGACTCATCGATACATCAATAGATCAATGGGAACGATGCCTGCTGGAGTGAAAGAGGGCCAGAGGTGAGGTTTCGAGAGCCTGTTAACCACTCGACCAACACTTAAGCGAACTGTATCCATGTGTTAGTGTAAGTAGTGGATTACTTTTAAGAAGGAAAAATAAATATATAAAAAATAAAACGTTGATTACCCATTTGAGGTATCTTTTGCATCTACTCTGGTGAACTCACCGGTGGTAATGTGAATTATTTTTTTACGGAACAATCAGAAGAACAAAGAAAAGGGGAGAGCTTGAGTTTAGACGTTGAAGTTTGCACTTTCGACAGAAAAGCATTTTGTTTATGTGGAGCTTCCGCGTAGCCGTGGATTTTATTTTCTCCCTGGGATCCCCTCTGAAAAGGTATTTGAAACTGTAAAGCACCTCGTGATTCCCAGCAGGCCGGCTATGGCCATTAGCAGAGGAGGCTAAAAGCTGACACGTTGGGGGGGGGGGGGGGGGGGGGGGGGGGGTAGGAGTTTTAATGGATGCTATTTTGTTTTGCTCTTCGGGTGTGAAAATGGACCATTTTGATTGGTTTGATATCATTTATAGTTTTAATAATACAAGACCTACGGGGATGCGTGCAGCACTTTGATATGAAGGAAAACACGAACCCAACGAACAACTTGTTGGGGAAAATAAGCCCAGCGGTACAGAGGTCATGGTTTTTACACTCCGCTTTTAAAAATGTGTTTTCACTTACGGTTTCCAAGGTGTAAAACGACGGAATAATTCTCGTAAGGAGCGCTCCTCACCTGAGAGGTGTTGCAAGCGAAAGAAATGCTGGCGCTTTGTGTGTGTGTGTGTGTGTGTGTGTGTGTGTCCAATAAGATCAGACTGCAGTGCTTGGAAGAGTCCCCTTGGTGGTCACCACCCAGCATCTCCGTCTGTGTAGATGAATCTATTCATTAAAGTGTGCTTGGAGCAGCAGACTGTGTGGGGTCACTAGGGGGAAGTTGGCTACTGTGTGTATGTGTGTGTGTGTGTGCGTGTGTGCGTCTATGTGTGTGTGTGTGCATATGTGCCCTTGCACATGTGTATTTGTTGCGCAAGTGTGTGCATGTGCGTTTGTGTGAAGCATGCATGTGTGTGCCTGTGTGTGTGTGTGTGTGTGTGTGTGTGTGTGTGCTTATTTTGAGACATGCTTATTTCTGTGTGTTGTGGCTAGGGCGCGAGTGTCATATTTACAGCTGAATCACAAACGCACTCCCACGCGCAATAAAGCATTAATCGCGGGCAATTTTATAACACTTAAATCCCCTCCCTGAAGAAATGGCCTTTTGAATGTCTTCGGCTGAGCGTCTGCATCCGCCTGTGTAGCCGAGCCAGGGTGACCTAATGACCGCTCTCCGCGTTCTCCTTCCTTCTCTTTCCCGCTCCGCGCTCGCCTCGCTGTTTACAGATTCCCCAATAAAGAGCGTCTGCCTTTCGCTCTTGTTGCAGGTTGTTGTATCCACAACAGTCAATGTGGACGGCCATGTCCTGGCTGTCTCGGACAACATGTTCGTACACAACAACTCCAAGCACGGCCGAAGGGCTCGACGTCTCGACCCTTCAGAAGGTACGGCTCCTTATCTGGAGAATGGTAGGCACATTTTACATGTCTTTTAATTTCTGACACTTTTTTTCTCGCTCTCTCTCTCTCTTCACTCTCTTCACGCCCTGTCTTTACTTTCTGTCCTCTTTTCCTTCCCCCTATCTGAAGTTTTTGTCATGTATTCATTCATCCCTCCGGGTGGTTATTTTTGGGAAAAGCTGGTCTAATTCAGCCTCTAGCGTCTACTTCCCATTCCTGTGCTAATGGTTTATTTGAGAAGTTCACCAGCCATGTATTTCCATCCTTTCACGGAATCACTTCCATGCTGCTGCCTGCTGTTTTGAACTTATTTCTTCTTCTTCTTTTCCTGCTTCTTTTTCTTCTTCTTCTACTTCCTCTACTTCTTCTTCTTCTTCTGATAATGATGATGATAATGTTGATGATGATGGTGATTATTATTATTATTATTATTGTTGTTATTTAAGTTTAAGTTTGTTTTGGCATTTACTGTTGAACATAATAATAATAATAATAATAATAATAATGTCATGTGTCAATAATAACAGCATTACTATTTCTGTGCTTTTATATTTTAATAAGAAAGAGCCTTATTTTTCACTTGCCGTCGATTGCATGAAAAAAAAAAAGAATTGTGATTGAATGTGCAAAGAATTTGCTGTGAGATCAGTTTCCTGCTTCCTGGCCCCCTCTGTTGCTCTCTATGAGAAAACCAGCTCTAAATGTTTTCCCTCCAACTGATTCCATGTGATTGACCGATTGCCTGGTCTGCACAAAATGGGGAAAAAAAGCTCACGGAGAGGGAAAAAAAAAAAAAAAGTTGGACGAGGAAGCCCTGGGAAATTCAAATGTAAAAAAACGCTAAACATAACCTCCTAACCCCTGTCTGCCTCCTTCTCCTTTCACTATAAAGGTTATGGAAAAATGCCGCTTGCCAGAGTGCATTAGTTATCTTTGCATAATGTGGCAAGGAAAATAAGGTTTCGGGGCTAATTACCTTTAAAACAACAAACCTATATATGTTTTCTCCTATTACACAACTTTCAGGCGTTAATTATTATATTACCGAGGCAATGATGATATTTAATTTTACACCAAGAAAAGGCAAAGACAATTTATCATTTTCAAGCACTGGGGGGTAATGGGAGGGAGAGAGAGATGGAGAGAGCAAGAGAGAGAAAGCAAACTTGTTTGTTTTCTATTTTTTTTTTCTCCTTCTTCTTTTTCTTAATAATGACTAAGCTGCAGAACAAAAATATAATAATTAAAGGTTGCCCAGAGCTTTAAAGTCATTATACCGTATGACGTATTGTTTGTCTCTTCGCTCGTCGCTAGATGGTAGGTGTGTTTTGCTTAGCAACCGGCATTAATGAGGAGAGCAATTAAAGAGGTTGAGCCCTCTCCCCCAGTCTCCCCCGTCCCGCGGGACAGAGCGAGCGTCTGCGCAGGCTCCTCCCCCATCCCAACCACGTCCTCAAAGCCCAATCACCCACCCCCTTTCATCCATCTTTTTTTTTTCTTCTCTGGCCTGACGTGTCTGTTCATCTACAGTATGTGTCGTTTATCTCTATTTATTAGCTCCATAATGTATACACAGCTGCATGTTATATTACTATGCTTAGGCAGGATGCAATGATGCAGGATGCAATGATGGCCAAGTAAATGTTTCCATATATATATATATATATATATATATATATATATATATATATATATATATGTAGACATACTCAACCACATAAACACAACACAGGGAAGAAACACTTTCTGGCATTTCTGTAAAATTTCAGAGATGTTTTTTTAATGCTCACCTCTCTCTCACACGCCCACACGCTCACACAGCGAGTAATCTTCTTTAACCCCTCGCTCACCTGCTCTGGCGCCGCGCAGGGGGGACGGCACGCGTCCGTTTAGTCTCGGAAGCGCCGGGCCCCGCGTCTGATCTCTGCGCGGCGGCGCGGCGCACACATGAGCAGGATGCGCGGCAGTAAAAAACCGTAACGCCACCCGGGTCCGCCATAAAGCCCGCGCCGCAGGTAGGCCGGGACGGCGTGCTTTAGATTAGCAACACATTCTTTGCCGGGAAAGTGCCCGAAAAGCGAAAAACTCTGAGTGCGGCTTCCCTTCCCATCCCCTTACATTACTTTCAGCGTCCAATCATTCTATATTCAGCAGTGGCGCATGCATGCTCACTGCTCCCACACCATTTCCAAGTAAACTACCTCCCTCTTCTCTTCTGCCTGGGCCCAGTGTTGACACCGCCATGATTTTCAGAGCTCACAGAACACTGCAAATTATTTACAGTTGTTGAATAGAACGCGGGGGCGGAGGTGCAAAATTTGTGGTTCATACCTTCCCAGAGCAGCGCAGTAGAAATAATCTTAATGTCCTCAGGCACACATCGCAGATATATACATGAACATGAACGCGAACACAAACACACTCACACACGCAATGCACGCATGCACACACAGACGCACACATGCGCACACACACACACAGCAGACATATGCACTTGCAGATTTACACACAGACACACAACACACTGGCACACACACACACCCTTGCACACATACATACACACACACAGAAACATGCAGAGACACAGTAACATGCACACACACACACACCCTCACACACAGACACACACACAGTCACACTGGAGACATACCCACTTTACACACAGTCAGATTTACACACAGACACAGAACACACAGGCACACACACACACTCTTGCACATAAACGCACACACACACATACACACACAGTAGCACGCATATGCACACACACACACACTCACACACACACGGCAGCTCGCGCACGTGCGCGCACACAGGCGCTCGCAGCGGCAGCGTGCGCCACCCCCCCCCCACCCCCCCCACCCCCGATGCGCACGCGCTCCCTTTCATCCCGCTCCGCGGTTCATAAAGGACTCGGGCGCTAGCGTCAGGCCCGGGCTCCAGCCTCCCGCAAAGCCCCCTCTCAGCACCGGGGCCCTGCAGCGTGGAAGTCATTTGCATGCCAAGTGCCTGTAATGCTGTTAGGTTTATGCAATAAAGACAACCGAATCCAGGCTGCAGGGTTTTAGCGAGTTAAAGGGAACAGATGGCCCGAGGAGAGGTAAAAGGTATAATCCCATCAGCTGCAGTATCAGCCCGCCATCTGGACACGCAAAGCACAATTACAAGACATTTTAGCAGGCAGAACAAAGGAGCGTTCACCAGGCAAGATGAGACCTGTTTGAGTGTCTCAATATTGCTGACGGGGAGAAAGGTGACAAACGCCGCCGCGCTGCTCGGGAGGAGCGAAGGGTAGCGAGCGAGCGCGTCGAGCGGGCGCCTCAGACTTCACCTCGCCGGTGTTTTGTAAATAATACACAAGGGGGGGGGGGGGGGGGGTAAGGGGGGGCCCCAGCCGGTCCTTCGGCTCTCCCCCGGCTGCTCGTCGACCGTCCACCGCGAGGCACAAAGGGCCCGTCGAACAAAAGCCTCCCCCGATTTATGCCGGTGCGCGACGAGCGACATTAAGACGCCGCCGCCGCCGCGGCGCTACCGCGAGCATGATAATGAGGAGTATCAAAGAGATCCGCAGGAGCGCGCCGAGGAGCTACGCCGTCGCTTAGGTAACAAACAAAGTGTCGACGGAGCCAACATCTGTTTTTAATCTGAGGAGAATACATAAACAGATAAAAATTAATTCATTAATATATATAGCATACCGTGCCGATATGTGAACTGACCGTCGTTTAGCGGGCTTTTTCCGCATTTTCTGTTAGCTAGTTAGATTTATAGTGTATTTTTTGGCGAACTAACCAAAAACCAGGAAAAAGAAAAAGCTTATATTTTTGAATCGGACGTTAGAACAAGAAGCCAGAAAATAGCCAAAATAGCGAAAAAAGCGATCGTGTCGTTAACTTTGACGCGGCGCTAGGCCCAGCTCCTGTGACGCTGCCATCTTCATCCGCCCCGTCCAATTTCCATCATCTGCTTGAGCGCATTGTGCACGTATATCATTAGGCGGCTAACGCTGTCTGTGTAATTCGGTTCGCCATGGCTCCTATTGAACACATGTTCCTCTTCTGCATGTGCATTGAAATGTATGCAAATTCGGGCAGAAGGGAGACGGCGCGCGCGCCTCAGACGGCGCACCGCGACGGACCCGCGCGGCGTTTTTTTCCTCCGCGCGGCGAGGGCCAGGCATAGCGAATTCCGAGGCAGCGCGCGTCGGCCTCAAGCCGCAGCTGCCAGCCGGCCCCTCCCTTGCCCGCTCCGTGTCCCGCACCTCCCCTCCCCCCCCATCCACCCTCCCCCCGCCCCCTCCACCCCTCCACTCCCAAACCCCCTCTCCAACCCCCCCCACCCCCACCCCCACCTCCCCTCCCCACCCTGCCCACTCCCCCACCCACCCACCCACCCCCCCTCACCGACACAAAGTAAATTTGTTTACTGTAATTTTTGGTGAATTATTCGCTATAATTGGCAGTACTGATGAAGGTCACTCCCTTTGAGGAGCCATGTCTGTCTTTAGAGAGTTGATCCTTTTCAAACGCTCTGCCTGCAATTAAGAAAAGCAAATGTCACTCGCAAGCCTCAGAAATGAAAATTTGTATGAACTTATTAGCATGAAGTCAACAGCACTAGTTAAGGGCAGGCTCCCGGTGTGTGTGCTCTGAGCCTCTGCTGCACTGGGGAGATGCACACGGAATGAGCAAATATAACCTCCACTAGTCCAACATTAAAGCAAACAAAGAGAGCTAGCTTGTCTGAAGTGTTCTACACAACAATAGCTAATGGTGATTAACTAGACCTGGCCGCCCGCGATAGCTGTAGGAGAGGCCTGCGGTGGAAGATTTTGCTCTGAAATATTTAATAACGTGAGCCTCAATTTATATAAATGTTTTTTTTTTAACTCCACTATTTCCAGTGCAAGCATTCTAATGAATTATATGTACTAAATGTATTATTATTATTGAAAATTATTCTTATTATTATTGTTATTATTATTATTATTATTCAAAAAACATCCTCCTAAGTAACATGGCCTTGTAAGATGTTTTCACATTTTCATAATTTGTGTATTTTTAAAATTCATATTTCACCAACGTGATCAATAATAAATGCAGTGGATAGGGAAACTAGCTGCATATTGAAGAGCATTCTGGTGAAATCAGCTCAGATGAATGAAATGATCTCAGATGCAGTTAATGGAACAGTCCCGATTATACTAAAAGGCTGGACAGATTGCAAAACGTCAGCACTGAATTATTTAGGAGGCTATGGGGGCAGCTCACCTAAAAGCGCAACTGCGCTGCGCTCCACTATGTCAACAACAACAATAAGGCCAACGGGAGAGGCGCTGGAGAAAAATGAAGATTCCGGAAAGGATGAAAAAGAAGCCCAGAGCGGTTAATTTAAAGGTTGAACTCGGGACGAGGGCGATCCTGTGAAGTCTCCCACCAGCGTGGAGGGAGAAGGGTAGCGGGAGAGTTTAGCGGTAATAGCGAGCGAGAGAGCACATCTTTAGTGTCTGCTCCTTTTTGTACGAAAAGCTGGCGTACAAAAGCCCATCAAAGCCGGCGGAGAAAGGTCTCTCAACAGAATGTAAAAGACGCGTCTGATCAAAGCGGAGACCAAAGCCATCCGCGCGGGGGCCCCCCCGGATCCGGGCCTCCACCGGTGCAGAGGGGGCTTCTGGGAGCCCGGGGTTCTCCTCCCGCGCTGCGGCCCGTCTGTGCCACCGCCACCGCGCGGCCCAGCCCCGCCGTAACACGGCCCCGGAGAGGGAGCCCGGGTCGAGCCCGCGGCTCGCGGACGTGCGTCGACAAACAACATTAAACGCTCCGAAAAAAATAAATAAAAAACCGACGCACCTCCGACAGGAGCATTAGCGCGACGCTTCTGACTCCGTTTTCTTCCCCTTTGTGTTTCCCTGATGAAAGCCCCGTTGACACGCGAAGGGCAGTAATTGCGGAGCGACGGGGGGAAAATGAAGTTCTGGACCAAAGGCAAAAGTTTGCGGATGAGGAGGCCCGACCCAATTAGCCGCCGCGCGCGAGAAATCGAACGCCCCGCGCTTTTCCCCGCCCCTCGCGTCTTTTACCCTCCGCGACCTCTCCTGATTGACTCCTGCTTAGATGTGTAGAGCGGAGCAGATGAATCGGCGAGCCGCACGCACGCGTCGCTTAATCATTCGCAATGGCCGCATTTTCCCTGACGCGCAATTTCGCGACGTCGAGCCGTTCCTCTTGCCGCGCCCGCGCGCCGCCGCCCGGGCTACCTTTCGCTGGTTTAGAAACATTAAGTGTTTTTGCTTTAAGCATGCGAGCCTTCTGATGTATTACGGTGCCTTTTTTGCGCCCGGTCAGACAATCGTTCACGCCCTCTGATTGTTGTGCTCGTGCCTTGTCACTGGAGGAGAGAGGCCCGCAGTGCTGGAGATCGAGGTCCTAAATTCTGTCTTTTTCTGCCTTGTACAAGCAGCTACCCCGTGCATAAAAGCCATCAGCCCCAGCGAAGGGTGGACCACGGGCGGAGCCACCGTCATCATCATCGGAGACAACTTCTTCGACGGCTTGCAAGTCGTGTTCGGGACGATGCTGGTATGGAGCGAGGTACGTGGTCAACCGCGAAAACGTATGATCTCCGTCAAAATAATTTATCGACCTGTATATGTAGCATGTCTGCAACCTGTCACGTGTAATGACGTGTTTAGCTTGGAATAAAAACCCCATCACTCTGAAATTCATTCTGTACTTTAATTGCATGGTTATGCAGATAAGCAAGGGGTACAATTTGCAGCTTTAGAATGCACACGAAAAGTCTTTTTGCCAGCTGGTAAAAACCAGGCGGTCTCTGTATACAATTGGACAATTAGTGTTGAAATATTACAGGAGAGAAAGTGCACGGAGACATATGGAGGCAATTTTCGCGTGAACGATGCCCTCTGGCCTTTCCTTCAAAAAAAAAAAAGGAAAGTAAAGTCAAGGGCTGTTTACAGACATTTATTCCAGAACCGAAGAACCTCGAGACCCAAATGCATAATGGGAGAGCCCTTAGCTGACGGGATAATTTAGATTCCTTTTCAGCAATTAAGCCAAACTGCTCGGAATCGTTCCTATTGGCTCTGCAATAGCAGGGCTCGCCGCTCACCCTGGACTGTTCTTTCAGCTGATCACGCCCCACGCCATCCGGGTACAGACTCCGCCCAGACACATTCCGGGCGTGGTTGAGGTCACCCTCTCCTACAAGTCGAAGCAGTTCTGCAAAGGGGCGCCCGGGCGGTTCGTCTACACCGGTAGGCCTCCTTCTTTCTCTCTGTTTCTCCTCCCCCCCCCCCCTCCCTTGTTTAGGGGTCTTTCCCCCCCCCCACACACACACACACTTCACGCTCTGATAAGCGCTGGCCCACCCAGCTGTTTGAATGGCGCTGGACTCGCAGGGCCGTAAAACGTGTGAGGGCAGAATGGCCGAAGGTGCGGCAAGGGGGCCCTTCCCCTGCAACCCAATCCCTCCCCAAACCACCACGCAGGGGGGAGGGGGGATAACCTGCCGAGTCCTGCTAATCTCAAACTATTACAAGGAGTCACATGACCTCGTCTGACTCCTTCCCCCCCCATATTTTTTTGTTTGTTTTCAATAGAAAAACATCTGCTTTATTTAATCAAGCTTGGGTGTTTTTCTTTGGGTACTTGTGACATGTGTTGCTGTGGGCTGGAAAAATGTGTGTGTGTGGGGCAGGGAGAGAGTTTTTAAGAGCGTGAGTGTGGTCGAGGCAGTGTCTTGAGAAGAGGAAGCAGCAGCTTATCTGTTGACTGGGATGCAGGGGGTGCAGTATGGTGGGGGGGGGGGGGTTGCAGGGTTTAAGCCAAGCTGACCTGGAAGCTTCTGTCTGATCCAAAATTAATGAGGACAATGAGATAACCATCAGGAATTACTTTCACTCCCCTAAAAGTGGACCCGGGCCACCAGTGTGCCCTACTCCCATAAAATGGGTGGAGCCAGTGCGCCCCCCCCCCCACTTCCCTCCATGAGGCAGCTGTTTCCCATCACGTCCCCTCCAAGCCTGCAGTCTGGCATGGCACTCTAACATTTAACCTCCCCAGCAGGAGCGGAGCAGAGGCCAACAAGGCACCAGGATAATGAAACAAGAGTGGAGTGTGCTGTGTAAAGCCTTAGAAAGGTATATAAGTTAAGACATTAATGGCTTATATACAACCCTATAAAAGTGCCAAATCTCCAAGAATGGAGCCCATTAGTCACACATACTAAGGGGATTGGGATGAGACTCATCAGACCACCCTAGCCCCCCCCACCCCCACTCGCTACCCCCACACTTAACACTGACATGTTGTTTTTGCTGCCCCCGCTCCCCTTCCCCCCACCGTTCTCTGTTCCCTTCAGCCAATATAAAGATACAATTACCCCTGGAGGCTTCGGCGGCGCAGTTGATTAGCACAGCAAATTAAAAGACAGAGTCACGAATGACATGTCCGGCTCTTCTCCCTACTGTCCTCACAATTCCCACAATGCATCACCCTGCAAGGAGGAGGTCAAGCTGGAGTGAGGGAACACTTTCCTCACAGCTGTACAGAGTTCAGAGGCAGAATTAGCTACAACTGTCTGCGTAATTGCGAGCTCATAGCAAATTGCTGTCAGCACAGACAAATACAATGAGAACCGTTAACCTTGACACAAGTGGCAAATTTTTGTTTTATTTACTAATTAATATGTACATTGATAAGGATTATTTAATGACTACAGTTCTAATTATAATTTTTTTTTTCATTTACTAATGTGCAGAGGTGCATGTTTTGTTCTTATTCTTTCCCAATCCTTCAGTTAAAAAGCGCTTTGAAATAATTCAATAACTCCAAGGAACCATATGAACAAATATTGTAATTAGGTTTAAACCCTTCTAACTTTTATTGATTGGAACAAATTGCAGATTTTAAACTTGTAATTAGTTCATAAACAGCCTCTTTGAACTTGAAATGCGGAAGGAAAAAAAGGTCTCTGTAGTTTTAGAATGGTTAATAATTTTGCGGAGTGAACGCATTTTAACGGCTGCCCGTTTAACAAGGGGATTTGGTGCGTGTTTTGCACCAAGCACGTCTCTCAGCATGTCTTCCGTACAGCTCATTTACAACTTTTCATTTTAGCCTCCCTCCCCCCCAATGTTTTTGATGACAATAGATGCTTTGTGCTCAATTAAATAGATTATCACAAATTATCAGGAGCCATCATGTCCTCTGAAGTCCACTGAGCACTGTAACCAAATGCAAATATTTGCAACCAGCTGTAAGTGTCTTTTCATGGACACAGACTCGGGCTTAGGGGAGAAGGAGTGGATGGCCTGCGATGATTATTACCAGTCTGCAGCATGCGAGGACTTTCACAGAAAAACCTCTGCTCTGAAATTCTGAGTCTAGTGTATTTATGTGAATTGTAACGACTTACACTCTTAATCCATTAGAGTCCATTTGCCGTTTGAGTTCATTTTGCTATTGAGATTCCTATGCTCAGGAATAGCTTTCGTTCACAAGCAATTCTGAAATCATTCCTCAGTCAGTCATGTTCCAGTGAGCGTGTTTGGCCTGCAAAGGGCAATCGTGTCAATATAATAATGAATTCTGTGCATAGGAAAAAAAAAACACAAAAAAACAACAACAGCAGAAACACATTGTACATTGATCACAATGGCAGCGAACCAAAATTACCCCGGGCCGTCCACTTTGGACATTTCGTTTCCACGTTACTTATCCTTCACCGGCCAAGCCTCAAAAGGAAACAACAAAATATAAGCATAAAACAAATAAACGAAAAAAATAGCAAAGATGCTATGCTGCTGTGATGGTTTAAAGATCATTTGTGTTGACTCAGATGCAGTCCCATCAATGGCATTGGCCAGCTAGCTGTTTGGAGTCAATAACTTTCCCCTCTCCCATCACAGCCAACACAAACTGGCTGTCTTGGAGGTCAGCGGTCTTTAAACAAATGGCTTGCGCTCGAGTTGGAAATGGCAGTTAATCGCCTCGCATGCACATTACCAGGGCATTGTGTTTCAGCTGGTTCAAAAGCTCTAGTTTAAAGTTAAATCGCGAATTTGCGTAGACTGCGAAGATGGATACAAATTGAAAACTTCTTCCGCCTCAGTAAATATGTTCCCATTTTTTATTTCAAATACAAGCATTTAAGAAACCAGCTGTGATCAAGGCCGGTAGTGCCCTTGCACGCCCGCGAGCATCACGCTTATTTGTGCGTCGTTGGGTAGCGGTTTGCTCGAGCACACGCGTTTGTGTCGTCTGAAGATCCTCCTTGTTCTAGCATTTTTTTCCCCTTCTTCCTTTAACCTTGTTTGTTCCGCCACAGCTTCTGTTACAGTGTGGCAGTATGCTGCGGTGTCTGATACCTATATCGGTTTGCCATTGATCACACCTGGTGTTGGAACAAGCTGTCAGCGGGGTGCTATAAAAAAAAAAAAATCAAAGGGAAGCAGATGTGTTTGTCCTCTTGTCAATACCACTGGCTTTAATAAGTCCGCAGAAGCTGATCAGGCATTTCTAAAAGGTCCTGCCTAACGCTTTTCTTTAAAGCCGTCTATCCGATTTGACAGGAACCTTGTCTTGTTTTTGGCTCTTCGTCCTTTACGAACAAAAACGATAAAAAAATCGTCCACTTTGGCGGCTTCAAAGATCAACAAAACGTCCTGCAAAAATAAATGCGGAGGACAATCGCGGGCAGGGGTGTCCGTTTTTATTTATTTTCCAGCGTTTATAACCTCGGATTACGGCGACACGCCGTGCGTTTCCGGCTCAAGACACTCGAAAGGGAGCGAAAACGCACGCTACTCCATCTGTCCTAATAGACATTCTAACACGGCCGCCTCTCCGAACGGCCCTAACAATGATTTTAAACAGTGACAGGCTTCATAAATAAAGCTCGGCACACCACTCTAATTGTATCAAAGCTATTGCTTTCTATTTAGCCATGGTCATTGATGGCCCGGCCTTTAATCTCTCACTGGAGGCAGGGCAATATCGCACCGGCGGACTATTTGTCCTAATCAGTGACACCCATTTACCAGAACTGCTTAAAATGAACTATATCTCATACAGAAATCGTACATTTACAGACTCCCATTCATCACGGGAAAATTGAGGGCCAGTAAACTTTTCTCTTCCTCCGTTGGGATCGCGGACATGCATCAAAACGTTAAAAAAAATGATTGGGGAGAAGGAACTGTCACACATTTATCAGCGAGGGGGAACATTATTTGCTAATTTCCCAACCTGTTTGGTGACAGGGTGCTCCGTCTTTAGACCCGCAGTGACCGGCCTGGCCTTTTTGTTATTAGTACAAGTCAAGCGCTTTTTTGGCTGCTCTAACAAGACCCATTTGTCTGCCATCACGCGGCACCTCGTTCATTCCCTCCAAAGGACGTCGACCAAAGATGGCTCCCACCCTTCCGCGGGCCCACATCGCTGAGGAGGATGTGGTGGAGCTGGACAGACCACTGGGGTGGGGGGTGGAGGTGGAGGGGTGGGAGGGGGGGCGGCGGAATGCCTGATAAATCACAAACTTTCCTCGTCAAGGTGAAGGTATCGACTCCACTGCACCAAAACTGACAAAATGTGGAGGGGAGGAGACAACCATTCATCATTAAAAAAAGAGGACAAAGGGGTCATCGCTACTTCACTCAATAAAGCTGGAGATTTGAAGTGTTAAACATCTTTGTCCTGACTCTCTGCAGTGTCATGGAAACACTGCAGAAAAGCCATGCTAACACTGAAGTGGAAAATTGCTAATAATTACTAAGTAACTAATGTAATTGGAATTGGATTAGACTTACGTATGGGAATGGATTTGGAATTAATATTATTTTCTTTGCTGTACCATGTACACAAAACAGATTTTTCTTCAAGAAAGTTTACTGCTATCACCGTACACTGTATAAATTATTGTCGTTGTGTGAGGAATCTAGACAGTAATGGTCGATGGAGCCAGTTTTGAAATCAGAACAATTTAAGTGCATGGCAAGAAGTCCCCGCCCATTAAACGGATCCCTGAGATTCCGGAATTGTGAAGGAGGAAGTGGGAGAGGGCGCTCGCTCTAACGATTTAAACGTTTGATTCCGCTATCAGAACTCATCTGCAAACGCTCTGCGTGGTGCAGTCTGTCCATCGGGTGTCCCACACCCACAGGCTCTTTGTAGTCTCTGATCTTGGACTATCTGATACCGGGGTTCCTCGTGCTTTTCGTTCCCTACAGGGCCAGGCCTTGATAGCTGTAGCTACTGCACAGCTAGGGAAGCTGTAATCAAAGGGCCTTCGACAAGGTATGTAAACAGAGTTGTTTGAATGCAATCCAATAGTTGTCCAGCGAGGGCATTTTTTTTTTCTTCTATAAAGAAGACAATGAGCTGCCCCCCCCCCCCCCCCCCCCCCCCCCCACCCCCCCGACCCCTTTCCAGAGCATGTTGTCACATGATAGCACCATTATTTACTGTCAGCTTCTGCGGAGTCGGTAGGCGATGCTCCCTCGCTAGGCCCAGTTAGGAGGCCCGAGCGAACGCCAGGGGACAATGTCAGGGCCGCGGGAGAGGGTAGTTCCTGTCATCCAATTAGACGCCTAACGTGACACTCTCCCTCCGCAGTCAGGGAGGTGTGCTTTGAGGAAAATTTCATGCCATTATTTGATGGCATGTAATTATTAAGTGACCTGTGAAATCCAAGTCTGTAATTGAAACAAGTGTCTGCAATTGAGCATGCACTCCTCTCTTTCTCTCCCCCCCTTTTCCCCTGCAATTTATGGCCCTCGCCGGAAAGAAGGAAGGAAAAAAGGGAAAGGGAGACTCGCTTCTATAGGGGGGCAGCGCCGCGGACTGATTTGGATATAATTGGTTCCCTTCTTTCCTATTTTGGATCTCTTTTTTTAACGCCGCTCTAAATAGGTTGTCCTTACTAAGTCAGGGACATTAGCCTCGCTTCGGCAGGCAAGACTGCCTCCTGATGAATGAGCTACTCAACCTTTCTGCGCTTTTGTATTTCCTCTTAACTGCACAAGTCTCCGCCGTACCCCGCCAGCTCCTGTGATTGAAATTCATTGCCAAATTTATTGAGAAATTAATGAGAAAAGCTGAAAAGTATTGACTTTGAGAGGAAAACACAAGTCATCTCGAATGAGCGGGAAAATGCGGCAATAATTTAGCCGCCATCGATTTTCGCCCTGTCCATGTATTGATCTTCATTTTACAATATTAATTTGCACCTGCGATCGACTGCGAAGGGAACCAATTGGATTTGATTTCTGCGGGGCCGTTAATGTGTGAAGTCTGCCGCCGGGCCTCCTAGAAGTGGCGTACATGCACCAAGAGTCACCGTGGGCCCGAGGCGGGTGGGGAAGGGTGGAGGGACGAGGGGGGGAGGGGGGGAGGGGGGCTTTTTGTTAAACTCGGCCTTGTTACTGAAATGGACTAGAAATGTAATTTCTGACAGTTGAGAAAAAAATAAATAAATAAATAATGAAAGCGAGAGCGCGCTTCCAGTGTGTCCATTTCTCATTTGTTGCTTGAGATGTTTTATCTGATCCAGGAGCGATCACTGGTCGGAATCCCTCGTCCGGCCCGCATCACCGCGCTCGCGTCGGTTCAAAGTTCATGAAATTTCTATGAGCATTGATCTCTCCCCATTGATTTTTTTTTTTTCCCTTCCCATTTTACCCCCTTCTTCTTCTTCTTCTTCTTCTTCTTCTTCGCCGCTCCAGATCTTTGAAATTTTAATTTGCGAAGCATCTGAATTTCTTGGAGAGGAGGTGACGTTTTTTGGAGGCGGCTAGTAATAAACCGGAGGAGCTAGAGCCACGTCCAGGAGCGTGCCAGCAGCAGACTGGGGCGCGTACAGTACGCACCGGTTCCAGGGAAAGCCGGCTTTGCATAACACATGCTCAGCATTCTTGTTTTTTTCGCGAGCTATAATGCGTTTGTTGAAATCGTTTTGCCAAATCATTTTGTGGGGAGAAAACGTTTTTTTTTTTTTTCAATGTATTTTTTCCCCCCCTCTCCTGGCCGCAATATGTTAGTCTTGGTCTTGTCTCCATTTTGTTTCCGCCGCAGAGCTATCTGCCGGAACAGCAGGGTTTACAAATGCCTCTTCCAGTGCAATCACTCCCCCCCCCCCCCCAGCAGCCTTCATCACCTGGTCAAGTTCACCTAGTTACTTATCAGTAGGACATTTAATAACTCCAAGGTGATATAATTGCTATTGGCACCTCTCCCCGCGGATTCGGCTGGTTAATGTGTAAACTACTTGTCAGCAAATAGCACTTTGTCTCTGAAATCGCTAACACCCTCTAGAGGAATGTCTCTGTATTGAGCAATTTAATTTGACTTTATTTAATTTTTACACATTACGACCAGCCTTTTCCAGTGAGTCATATCCCTGGCACTGAGCTGTGTGGGACAATAGTGTGAGAGAGTATTTTCTGCGGGAATGGGCCTGTTTTCTTTCTTTCTTTTTTTTTTACGCTGCAGAATTTTATGTCTCAGTTTGGGCTGACAATAACAAATGCCTCACCGGTTGGCACGGATTATATTTCTGTGGTGCTCTGAGAAATTGTAATTACAGCGGTGGTCTGTTTTCGTCGAGGAAACTAACTGAATTATCACAATCGCATGATTGGGAAGTTGCAGGAAGATGATCATTATTTAAATGAAAATGGAACTCATTTATAGCTAAATCCAGCAGCTGGCAAGAAAAAGTAAATGGATCTTTTCCTGTTTGTATTATGGCAGTCAGCTTTCTCTGTCAGGAGGAAAAATTGGACTAAATTGAACCAGCTCCTCAATGTCTTGTTTTTTCTTTTTTGTCCTTTTCTCCCTCAAACAGTGAAATGCAGTCATAATCCAATTGTCTGCCAGTGTTAAAATACACTTCCTGCAGATGTTGTTATTTCTCAGACACGGGGCATTAAGGGAAAACAACGAGGGCAACAAATCTAAAACAGGCCGTGTTTGGCTTCGCCGGCCGTTCTCATGCTAAAATGACTTTAGCCGTCCCAGACCTCCACTCGTTTGAGGAAAAGCAGGGTTACAGTTTGACTTCATTAGGGTCCGAATCCGCTTTCTTTCTCGTGTCCTCTCCTACCGTTACTCAGCTCTGTTTTTACTTCTGATTTGCGGCTGGGAGAGGGAGAGGGAGAGAGAGAGAGAGAAGAAAAAAAAAAGGTGGGAAAAATCTCAAAGGTATAAATGGAGCCCAGATAAGCTCAGAGCAGTTTAGCGTAATTAGGCAAAGTAATAGCCGGCGATGGGGCTTGTTCTCATCTCTCAGAAAGATCCAGAGCTATCATAATAACCGGTGACGGCCGGCTGGAATGCTGCCGCCACGGTGCAGCCCGCAACATGGAAAACGCCGTTTAGTACAGATTTCCACGCTCTGCGAATGCCTGCACGCGGCTTCCTCAATTTTTATCAGGGAAGCCCTACTGATGTCCTCTGTCAGTTCTGTAAACTCAAGCCTGCTGTTCCATTTCACTGTGGCCAGACACCAACATCATGGTACCCATTACTTCAAATCCTCCTTGCATTTTTGCTTCTCCCATAGGGAAGAAAAGGTGGAGATAGTGTATTAATCCCTAAGTACACTAAATTAAAGTGAAGCAAAGTGACATTGAGAGAAGTACATATATAGAAGCAGGAGATTGCAGGAAAAGTGCGTGTAGGAGCTGCACGCTGCAGACAGGGAAACCCCGCCGCATGCCTGCATTTTCAGCTGCGGCAGATTTTAGTCGTTCCGGTCACGGGCACAAACTGGAAAAAGGGCCCGTGTCCATGCCACATTGCCATCCCCTGCGCCAACCAGAAGCAGTAATGCAGGCTGACACGTTTTCTTCAGTGGCGTCAGGAGTAATTCCCGAGATCTCTGAAAGTGGCTTAAATATTCAGTCTGCTTCTTCTCTTTTTCACTTTCGTGCATGTAAAGTAACGATTAAGATTAAGTCGGCGGCTCTCGAACGCGGTTAAAAATGTATCTGTGTTTGAGCTCCGGGCAGTTCCCGCGAGAGCGTAGCGTAGCGTCACGTGTGTTTGGTCATGTCAGGGTCCGCTGGTGAGACCCCGTGCGGATACTGACCTGTACCTGATAACAGCAGATCTGCTCCTTCCAGGGGGCTGTTAGATCTTTTGCCTCATATGACACAGATTATGACGGTTCCTATTCCTGTCTTTATTTATTCAAATTCTTTCGCAGTCTGTACATGTGTGTGGGTCTCTGCATTTTACTTTTTAGAAGAAAAAGCTTACCAAAGTGCTTTGTAGAAACAGGAACAGGAAACATGATGATGCATGAAATCTGTAATGTAAGGATTGAGGTGCATTTCCTCAAAGTGAAGAATTTACACAGTAATACCTTACTTGGTGTCTAGTGTAAAGAGTGGGGTTGTTTTCTTTATCCAATTTGCAAACGATATTGTCAGGTCAACCTGCCCCTTGCAACGTAATAATCTTCCCCTCCACCAAAATAGACAGTCCCTCCTTCAGCAACATAATAAACCCCTCCCCCTGTAACATAATGAGCCTGTCCCCAAGAAATGTATTAAACCCCTCCCCCTGCAACAGTCATCCCCTCCCCAGCAGTAATTAACCCCACCCCCTGTAACAACCCCTCCCACCTTTATAATGTATTAAATACCCTCCCGTGCAATACATAGATAAACAAATAAATAAATAAATAAATAAATAAATAAATAAAATTTCTTTGTTTTAGGTCGATACATATTTCAGCCGATGTTCTTTAGCATACAAATCAAAAAAAAAAAAGAAAAGAAAAAAACATGCTAACTGCTAGCAAAACACGCTAGCTGCAGTTTTAAATTAAGGCTCAGCACCGCCGCAAGAATTATGGCCGGCGGAGTTCCTGAAAAGAGATGTGCTGGTTAGAGAGCTGCAGACACAGACCCATGATGGAAGACTGAGCCTGGCGTAGCATCTGCTTAGGAGGGAAGGGAGAGAAAAAAACAGGGCGGACGAAGCCGTAACTATCAGTCCGCTGACAGATGCGATCTTTCGAGTCAAGGCGGTAAAAAAAAGGGCATTATCGTCTCGCGCTCACGTTCTTCCTCCTCTCTCTTTCATCTCCGCCGGCTCTGGCTCACGACTGGTTCCTCCTCTAATTATCCGTGAGGTCAGTAAGCAAAATTGGGAAGAAGCCGGGAGATCAATACAAATTATCCCTGAGCAAAGCGGTGCTGACAGTTTGAATTGCAGCATATGTTTACCCAAAATCAGGCAATTTATCTTAATATCAGCAAAGTAATGCAGTGCAGGTGAAAGGTCAGACAATCTCTCCACCTCATAATTACCCAGTTCTAAAACAGGAAAGTGGTATTGATTGGCCGGGGCCGGGAGAGCCGTGAAGCGGGGACGTGCCGGAGCCTCGGCCCGCCTCGGCCCGGGCCCCCGGCCCGGAGACCCCGGGAGCGGGGGAGGATTTATGGGAAGAGCGCGGAGGGTTTCGTGTTTCTCCGGTGGAGGAGAGCCCTGCCAGAGTGCCCCCCTCCCCCCCCTCCCCTGCTCCTTGTTTTTGCCGGGGCAGCGGGGTGATGGATCTTGTGTCACTCAGCCCCATTCGCAGGGCTCGGGGCCAGGGCGGTTAGAGGTTCGAGGGCGGGAAGCGGTGTGGGGGTGGGGGATGAGATTCAGGGTGGATTTAGTCTGTTATTAGTCAATCTGTTCTGCATACTGCCCAGCTGTCATTTGAAAGAGGCAGAGAGGCAGCGGGGAAAGTGGAGTTACTTCAACCCCCCCCTCTGCACAAACCTCCCCCCCCCACCCCAAAACACCCCTCCACCGCCCTAAAACCTCTCTGTGTTCTCTCTGTGAAAATCTCTCCCTTTTCTCTCTTTATTCCTTTCTTGTTCACACTCTCCCTCTATTTTTCCCTCTCATTCACTTCAACTCTCATTCCCTCTCTCTTCATCTCATTCATTCTTTCTCTCTCTCACTCTCTCTCTCTCTCTTCCATCTGAGTGCCTGTCACAGCTCTGACTAATACAATAACAGAGTCAGTTTTATTTATAGCATTCACAATAAGAAAAAGGCTCTGTTAAACATAGAGCATGCTCGCTGTTGTTGTTATGAGGCTAGTAGTAGAAACAATCATAATAACTATTTTTTGCAACTATAATACACCTTAATATTTTCTTCGCTGAACACTAAAATCACTCTTATCAAAAGGCAAGAGGATGTTTAATGCTAACGAGAATTTCTATCACCTATCCAAAGCATTTCCCTGGAATCGATACCAGGAGAGCATTTGTCTCTCTCTGACCAAGCTTCATCAGGCGAAATTCATTAAGCCCGTATAGTTTTAATGATCAGCGCTTCGATAATCGATGAGAGAGTAGCACGCTCGCTACGCTACGCTCTTTGTGCATGCGTGAGTTCGGGTCTGCTCGGGGAAAGCAGGTCTTTCCGAGATCGTCCTCTGGGCAAGACCCCGGGTCCCCCGTCCCCTCTGAGCGCGACGCGTCTGACACGTTTGCGTAAACCCGGGCCCGAGACATGACAAATTGTCCTGAAAGACAACGCTGACAGCTTCAGATGATTAATGGTCTGATTATGAAGTGGCTTCGCACATACAGAATTTACATCACACCCAGTCGGGGAGTCGGACCGCGTCACATGACGTCGAGGCGGCGACGGCCGCCCTCGCCGTTCGCTCGGAAAGGGGCGAGCGGGGGGTGAGGGGGTGGGGGGGGGAGGCGCAGAAACGGCAGAATCCCAGCGAAAGCCGTGTCATGTAAAATCAATAGACGTCGGATCAATGCTTTATTAACAAGAAAATGTCTCACTTCGCATTCCCGCGTCGTGGACCCCTGGTCTTCCCGGATGCGCGGCGGCGTGTCAAGTCGCATCACGGCCTTGGCGTCCCGCCGCCGCTCGCGTGCGGACCCGCGCATCGATTACCTGCGCGGTGCCATCCGTGTCTGCACACGTAATTGTGCCACTTGATCATAAAGTCAACCAATTATAATATGTTTTCTTTTTTTTTTTTTTTTTTGGAGGGGAGGTCCGTTCCATCCACTCTCTCTCTCTATGCCTCACTCAGCCTCTCTCTCTCTCTCTCTCTCTCTCCCTCTCTCAGTGGTGCTGCCTGCATGCCTGCCACGAGCCTTCATGTTCGCTCGCATTCAGCAGAGCCAGTGAACTGTATGGTGTTAATGGTGAAATTACATGCTGAGTAATGAGTGATGGCCTAAATTGCAGGCTAAGTAATGAATAGATGGAGGCAGTTCTTATTAGTCTCCGGGAAAAAAAGCCATTGATTTATGTAGCGCTGCTCTCTGCAGAGTCACTCCATTGAAAATGATATCTGCATCAAGGGGTAATGCTCCTCTAATAAGTTGTTTTTTTTTTTATAGGCTGATCCCTTGACCCCCCACAGACTCCTCTTTTCTGTTCTAAGTTGACGGGAGTTGTAGCGTGGCTGTGGCACGTCTTTCCGAGCTCGTTAAACACGGCGTGGGCGGGTTTTTTCGCCGAAATCCAGATTGAGATTACCGGCCGCACGATGAGCCGTTGATGGACAGCCCGGCGTGGCCCGAGCTCAAAATTACAACTTGAGAAGGAGAAAGAATCGAGGAGAGAAAAAAAAAAAAAAAAGATTAATTACTGTTTGCGGCCTGCAATTTCGCAAGGATAGCTACGGTGCCGCTCGCAGAATGATAGTGCTCCATAGCAGTTTGCGGACAGCCATTCACAGATTATTAAAGCTTTGCAAGATTAAGTGCTCCTCCTGCCTAGTCTGTTCCCGGGCAATATGCCGGGGGGTGGGGGGGGGGGGAACACAGGGATAAATCTGAGACGGGCTATAGCCGGACATATGTCATCATTGCTGGTTTCCCATAAATCCTACAGACTGTACAGAAAGTGGTTTGCGATGCAGACATCGCTCGGTGACAGCGTTGATTGCTGCACATGGCCTGAAGACCTAGCGAGCGGCCGCAGTATCAGGCTCATTTATAATGTATTGACTAACCCCGAGAATTTATTTCATCAAATATCGCTTGTGTTGTTGCATTTCAGACAGCTTTTTTAAAAATACATTTTTTGTTCTGTTTCACCGGGTTTAAAACTAGGCTATTTTTTTAAATCAAACTTAACCCTGGAAACATTCAAAAGTGGTAAATTGTTCTTCAGTAATTCATTTCCAAAAAAAAACCTTCAGGTACATTTTATGAACATAAAAACTTGAGATGCAAATAACTGATTAATGCCAGACTAATGTATTATTTTTTTCTTTCAGCTTTGAATGAACCAACTATTGACTACGGCTTCCAGAGATTACAGAAGGTCATTCCAAGGCATCCAGGTGATCCAGAAAGGTTACCTAAGGTCAGTATCCACAGAAAGAGAGAGAGAGAGATAGAGAGAGAGAGAGGGTGGGGGGGGGGAGAGAGTGGGGGAGAGAGGAGTGGGAGGGAACTTCTCCATTTATTCCAAATCTTGTATAAATTGTGACACGAATTGTAAAAACCACTGCTCAGATGAGGCAGAGCATGCAATCTTCTTTGGCAAGTCATCATTATTCAATCACTCAGAGGCAATTGCACAGAGGGGGATAGAGACACACAAACGCACGCCCGCACGCGTGCGCGCACACATACACACACACACACACACACACACACACACAAACACCCTTCCCAATACAGGGCATTGTTTTGGATTCTGGGAGAGAAACGTAAACTTTCTGTGTGGCGAAATAGTTCAATTAAACATTTTCCACTCCAGTAGGCTGTGGTGATTGTAATCTAAGCAGACCCTCTCTGATCTCTGATTATGGCCCTCTTGTTTTCCTTTCATTTTCCAAAGCTAGATCCAGTTTAATCTTTTGTTTACAAAGCTTTCGTTATAAGTCCTTGTCTTAGCGGGTTAATAAAGGAAGTCCACACATTAATATCTACAGGGTCTTTTTTTTTTCATTTGAATTCCACAAAGAAGCAGTTCGCCTCTGATTCCCACGCGGGTGACACATATCACAGGCCTGTTGTTTTGATGTGCGACATGAAAGATAAGCCCTGCTTACATTTTTTCCTCCTTTTTTTGGCGATTCTTTGATTCGGTATTTTCATATTCCTTTGATATAATCTACGACTGTACCCTGCTAATAGAAAACCGGCTAATTTCTTATTTGAAACATGCAGAGCGGAGAGCGATTGGGGTGATATTATGACTGATTAGTTTCCACGGGCGCCCGGGGTTCTCAGTAAGAGTTGACCACCTCTGATGTTTAATAATGTAAAATAACACAAATATCTATCAGGGCCCAGCATGCACGGTACACTAGCATGAACTTCCACTGTGTAATTTACAGAAAGGGTAACTGAACAGCCAAGATAATCATTGATGGGAACTGGACTCAAAATCGCCTCCCCAAGATAGTTAATGTTCAGTACATGATATGTTTCAGTTACTCTCATTTCTTCCCCCAGTAGATAGCAATATCTAGACAGAAAATCTTGTTCCAATGAATTGCCTTAAACTATCCGTGTTACCTACAAAAAAAACGTACAGCAGCAAAACTATCTTAGTCTTTTCCTCTTTCATGTCTACGTATCTTGAACAAAATATCTCAACATTAAAGGTTTAATAAAGAAAACAAAAGCGAACGCTTGCTATGCAGAAACTGAGAAAATAAGCATTTATTTGTTTATGTTTTTATCACGTGATAGCAAATAATTATATTAAAAATAAAACCAAATTGTGTTAGCCTTAAAAAAAAAAAATACTTCAGCCGAAGCGGCACTGCTCATTCTTCGCACGGCGCTATTGCGGAAAGGTGGAATCCAGCGGTTTCGATAAACAACATAAATATTTGATTTCGTTTCTAATGGACCCAAATGCGGAGTTCGGCGGCATGTAAATGCAAACGCCTAGCGATTCATCATTGTTAAGCCAGCCGTCTGAGCTCGGCTCGCCGGGGTCAAAGCGCACCCCTGGTAAAACAGCGATTGACCCTTACATATACGTCCAATGAGCGGAGGAACAGAATACAGAAAATCAGCATTAAGCATTGTTGGGGCGAGGCGGCACTGTAATAAGGGTTGGAGAATGTAAAATGTGCGTTAGCGATAAGCCAAAGCGTCTGAGTGTCTCTTCCCCCCACCCCGAGCCCCGTGACTTCACCCTGCAGTTGATAATATTACCACAATATTGATTTCTGCAGCATTTTTTTTTTCCTGAGGAACCGTAATGCATAGGGTTTGATGGGTAATTGTGGCCTGACAGAAAGCCAATATGGTGAGCATGTATTGCTTTGGACATACACTAATAATGTTGCTACACAGACAAGGACTTGGTCTGAATTGAAGTTTACCTCCTAATTTTAGACAACATCAAAAATTACTGGCTGATCCAGTGGGAGGAGCTTGAATGGGCACATTATACAACAATCCAGTGTGTATATAAAGGCAATAACTATGAGCGCTCATGTGATAAGAGAGGAGATTGGAAGGGGGACTCTCCAATTCTCATTCTTTTTAGGTCTTGTTTTAAAACAATTGTAATATATTCCCCAGCACACGGAAAGAGAAAATAGAAGGATGAAAATCAGATTATATCTTATACATTCACTTATGCCCTGGAAAATCATATTTATTACAAAGTATATAGTAGAAATGGGGTTTTACTTTAGCAACAAATTAATCTCAAATGCATTTCCTCATGTCGTTGTGTGTGTGTGTGTGTATGTGTGTTAGAAATGTGTGTCTCAGATGTGTGTGTGTGTGTGTTTCATTCAGCAAACACAAATGTATTCAGCTTCCTTTTTCGTCTAATATACAAGAAAAATTATTAGAAATGCATTCATGTCGAGCAATTACCCATGCATTAAAATTCATCTTCTTCTCTCTGCTTTTTGAAGTAGCTACATCTATTCGCTCGGTATCTCTCAATGTATTCATAACCTCAGGCAAATACTAACAGAATAATTGCTTTACAGTTTTTTAATGACATTAGCACCTGAAGTCACATCACCTTGGTTACTTTTCTTTTTTTTTTAATTGTGATGATGTATGCTGTTCTAGGTGATGGGAGAATGTGAATAATCAGGAGTGTTTAAATCGCTGTTCGTCCACAGGCCTAATGATGAACACTTGTAATAATAACATTGTTATTATAATAACAACTCATCTCGGGTTTTAATAGTTTCAGTTTAACCTGAAGTCTGTTATGCCCCTGCAAAAAAAAAAAAAAAATAGAAAAAAAAGAAGAGAGTCAATTACACTTATCGTCGTGGCTTGGAAATTTACATTGAAATGCTTCTCAAACACAATTCCGCGGTAATCGTATTCACCGTGCGCGTCTCTATGCACGAGGAGGGCATATTGGAACAAAACAAGCTCGTTCAAAGCATCCTTGACTGATTGGGTGGCGCTTTCCGTCGGCTCGCGACGCGACTAGACCGCCACTTAAGCGCGGCCCGGTGAGCCGGGTTCATTAGTTAAGACACCGCGCTCCGGATAGCAGATTAAGCGTGAGAGGCGACGTAATTTTCTTAAACTATCCTTATGTCGCCTTCGCAAAGTACCATATGGACGAGGAGGGCCAGGGTATTTCCCCAAAATGAAAAAATTGCTTGCGAATATGACAGTCTTAATTGCTTTAATCGTTGCTCAAAATTGAAAGGCATGTAAAAAGTCTTGCGATATGATGGAAGAGATTATGAGTAATTATTAACACCTCAGGAAAACACTTTATCTCACTCAGAGAGCGCCGCTCTGCCTGGTGAGACCGGATTAAGACAGCTGGGCCATTCATTGATTGTACCTGCTTCGTGACAAGTCTAATTCTTTATTTGTATGCAAACTAGATGCACGCAACATCAAGCATAGACACCAATTTCAGAGGTAAAGGCCCATTTTAAGAGCCATCCATCCGGCAACTTTTGGGATTAAATGCTGTTTTCTGTGAACGTATGGCGCGCGCCTGAAGTGGCGTCTGCAGTGATTAATCTTGATAAATATAGGATCCAGGAAGAGATGCTTTTAGGAATGAGAGATCCATCGAGCCATGCGTCGGGGGCCCCCGCGCTCAGTTATCCCTCTCCCGGTTAACGCAGACCAAACGTAAAGAGCTGGCATTTGAAGCGGCGGCGTCTTCATAAAAGGCGTATCAACGACCGAGATCGTGTCTAACATGCATTTGAGGTGCCCGCGCGATAGAAACCACACATGCATAAAATTGGCGGGTCCCCATTATGGTACACTCCTCAGCGTGTCAAACCAGGCTCCATGTGATGGAGGCCATCACGGAGAGTGAATAGGACTGATGATCTGAGCCCACTCTGTCTATCCACATAGAGGTAGTGTTAATTGAGGAAACTACGATGAACTGATTTTTGCTTGTATGCTAGATAACCCCACATAGCTCCACATTGTACTGCCAGGTTTTTAGTTTTGGTTTTAAGGGAAAGAAAATCAACAAAAATCCAATTCAGGATTGTCTCGAGAGTGGTATGAGACCATGGCCATCTCTAGCAACGCAAGACTGATATGAAAACAAGGAAGATCACGAGCGATGCCGGACTGGCATTCCGGCTTTTCTAAAATTCGGAAGAGAATTGAGCAGCGCGCTAATCTGCGTTGTCAGAAAAGTATGAAGCATGCCGACGTGGATAAGACAAAATTCAGTGCATCCATGTCCCTGGGCACTGATACTCAGCATTCGCTGGATGGGAAGTCATTTATGAAGTCCTTTGCAACAGGCAGTGAAAGAGGTTAATTGAAAAATTTCTTAATGTCATTATGAAAGAACTAGATTAACCCAAGCTAATTCACTTTATTGTTCGGAAGAAAGAGAAATAAGCATTGAACTCTCTTGCAAATTTGAGCCATGAATTAGGGGTGAGATGTTGTCTTTAAGGACTCTGCCAGTTTAATTAAGATATGGAAAATTACTCATTGTTCTTCGCCACTAAAGTGCAAGGAATTAGCTGCCAAATGCAGTGCCTGGCCCTTTCATATCTCATCCGTGTGTTTGTTTGTTTAATACCCACAAGGCGACATCATTAAAACTGAAGCACTTATTTTTACTCATTTAGCATTAAAGCTGGCGAACGGCAAAGCCATTTTGCGTGTTTGTAAAATTTTAAGAGGTGTAACTGAGCAGGAGAAAATGAATGTTGCCAAATTATCTTGAGCAGGATGACATCATTGCTATCACAGAGATGATGATGGCGACAGCTATTATTATTATTATTATTATTATTGTTATTATTATTATGAGAAGTGAACAGCTATTTTTGTTTTATTTTTCACCCGAAAAGAAGGTGCCTTTTGGCAGAATGACTCATTTTGTGTTCGTGTTGTTGCGCTTGCAGGAGGTGTTACTGAAGAGAGCCGCTGACCTTGTGGAGGCTCTGTACGGAATGCCCCACAACAACCAGGTAAAGGCACCGCGCTTCTGCACGGGCATCTGTGCAGACGCCTGGAACCGGCCTCTCTTTTGTGTACACACGGAGTAATTAAATCAGCACATTTCCCTGCCCGGTCCCCCCCCCCCAACACTTTGTACATTTCAAAGCTAGCTTCAGGCCATTGTGCTGTGCTACGGTGTCATTGCTCTTGGAAAGCAGTTTAGTCCTTCCCAGATCCATTCCTGGCCACTGCACACATCTGAGAGAAGAGTTAATCACTCAAAACGCACACGCGTGCACCCACTCAAATGAGAGAATAACCTTGAACGGGGTCCAAAAGATTCCGTACTCGGTGCAAATTCCTGAATAAATCTACGGAGCAGAGCTGCTCAAATATAGGACTATGTAAATTCAAACATAATTACCGTTTTTTTTTTCTCTCTTTTTTTTCATTGCTAATTCTGCTAGCATAACGTGGCACCAATGTAGTGTTGATACAGGGAATTACAGCTTGGTTTTAGGAACATTTAGAGTAATACCAGTTATGGCTGAGTGTGTGTATATACACTACGTGTATATACAAATATATATTATGTATATACACATATATTATGTGTGTGTGTGTGTGTATCAACACACACTTTCATAGTAATTTCTATTTTCATGGAAATAATTATTGGCTGCTTGCAATCAAAGACATACTGTAGACCTTAAAAAGTTTTATATATTTCTTATAACGCATGTGAGAAACAAGAAAAAAATAGACTGAGCGCAGAACATATCATTATTTACGATGATAACACCGGAATCATATTATTTTTTCAAGCTGTCGGAATGAATTGCGACAGAGTGCGTCCACACTGGTCAGCCATGCAGTGCGGGGCTGAGAGGAGAAGAGAAGTACTGTGTTGATGATAACCCTGGTTTCCCCCCCCCCCCCCCCCCCTCCCCCACACTCCTTCCTTCCAGGAGATTATTCTGAAGAGGGCGGCTGACATCGCGGAGGCCCTGTACAGCGTACCCCGCAATCACAACCAGATCCCGTCCCTCGCCAACACCGCGTCCCACGGAGGCATGATGGGAGTAAACTCCTTCAGCAGCCAGCTAGCAGTCAACGTCTCAGAGACATCTCAGGGTAATGACCAGGGTATGTAACTATGAGAGGAGATAAGCTCCGCGCAGCAGCTAATCTACCTTACCCTTCAATATTACCTGGCCGGCACTCACTTCCCTGGCCGCGGCTATATCTTCCCCGGCTGCCTCTAATTAATCTCCCAGGAGGTTGCCTGACACTGTCGCTGCCTCCGCTGTTTACTTGGCGGTGAGTGACCGCTCCTGGTATTCACTTAACGCCAGAGCTGATAATAGTTTTACATCTGTTCTTTGTTGCCGCTGCTAAGGTCAGGTTGAAGTGGAAATTTCTCTCTCTGTCTCTCTTTTTAACGACAGACACTTGCGTGCGCGCCGAACGCTCGCGCGTTCGTACGTGCACGCGTGCCGCCAAACCTAAATTCTGACACGTAGAATCGCACGTGTCCTGTGTATATTAGCTGGCTGCTGGCTTCAGGGATACAGGCAGGCAGATGCTGTACGGCATGGTGTTCTTGTGAAGTAAAAAAAAAAATAACTGCAATACAGGGTTTCTTTTGTGTTCTTTTGTATTTGAGATTAGCGTACATATGTACTGATATGTTGAGTTTTAAAGGTCAACTACGACTGTTCTGAGAACAAAAAAATAATTACTGGTATAATATGCATGGATATTAGGAATCGGTGATAGGTAATTGAATTTAAACCTAGAGAAAGTGTTTAGTTGTACAAAAATGGCCTGCACCAAACCGGTTTATAAACGGTCTTACCGATGGTCACACCAATGAGCGGCCAACCAAACACTTTCCTTGGGTTTAAATTCCTCACGCGACATCCTTCTGAAAGGAGCTCTCTGCCTCTCTTCCGACAGTGGGATACAGCCGCAACACCAGCAGCGTCTCTCCACGTGGGTATGTACCCAGCAGCACCCCACAGCAGTCCAACTACAACACAGTAAGCAACAGCATGAACGGGTACGGGAACGCGGGGATGCCCAATTTAGGGGTGCCCAGCTCCCCGGGATTCCTCAACGGGTCCTCGGCCAACTCCCCCTACGGCAGTAAGTATCAAGGTAATACGACTTCCATTTTCTCTCGCACTTGAAAGCGCCTTGTTTTTTTTTGTTTTTTTCCGGTTATTCCTTTCGTTGTTTTGATATTTTGGGAATGTGTGCTACTGGATAAAAGGAGGGGTGACTCTGGAGGCTGAACACCCTGGTCAGAAAGTTTCAAATCCGGAATAAATAAACAAATAAATCAAATATTTTTTTAAAAGGCAACAAAAAAAAGTAAATCTGGACCATGTTACTGAAGCAGTGGGAAAAAAAATCTATATATATTTTTCGCAATGAGTTTTGCCCCGGATATGTTTCACAATCAGAGTCCAATACAAAACCTATTATCCAGAGAGTGGCCATGGCAGGACATTTCACTCCCCACTCCCAACACCAATGATTTTATTGCCTTTTTTTGTTATATATATATATATATATATATATATATATATATATACACTCCCATACCTCATGATTTCCTTCCCTCTCCATCAAAATTTAAGTTGTTTTTATTTATTTATTTATTTATTTTTTTAAATGATTCTTTTCAACAAAGAGGCAAGGCCTGATTTAATAAAAAAAAAAAAAAATCCAAATAAAATAAAAAAACATTTTTGAATCTCCTCTTTGCCGTGAACTCCTCTCTGAGTGGTGCTTATTTTTGCTTTATTGCAGTAGTGCCGTCGAGCCCTACCATGGCAGCCTCTTCGGTCAGCCTCTCTTCAAACTGTAGCAGCACACACGGCATTTTCTCATTCTCACCTGCCAATGTCATCTCTGCAGTGAAACAAAAGAGCGCCTTCGCTCCCGTTGTCAGGCCCCAAGCCTCTCCACCTCCCTCTTGCACCAGTGCAAATGGCAATGGACTTCAAGGTGAGCCGCGCGCCCTCCTTTTACCCGCGACCTGCAGACGCCTTTCCTCCTCCTCCTCCTCCTCCTCCAGCGCCACCCTACCCGCCCGCCCCACCCCACCTTAAATGCTCTGGCCCTCTCCAAAGAGCGGGCCCGTACCCACGCGTAACTTTTTCGCCGGGTTACGCGGACGTACGGCGCCCGACATCAATCGCGCGCGGCTAGATGGGTTGAACGGGGAGACGAATGGACGGGGGTGGCTAGACGGGTGCATTATGCACGCTTGCATGTATGCATGTGCACGTGTTTAAGAGTTTTATTTATTGATTTATTTATCTTACCATCAATGATTAAGGGAAGTTAAGAGACTCCGGGGACTGTTTGGGTACTTATGGTTTGATGCAGCGTTTAACCTGTTGTATAGTAAAAAGGAAATAAAATGTAAATGAGGGTGAATCATGGCCAGGGCTAGTAGCGAGAATGCAAAGCTATCCTATTCCTTTTTTCGACTGCAATATTTGCTTGGAGTCCAGTTTGGAATCTGATTTCCAGCAAGGGTCCTGATATTAATATTCATGTGTGCTGTAGGAACTCGAGGCAAGTCCTTAGATGTGAACTACGTTTCCCAGAGAAGCCCACCTGGGTTACAGTGCCCCAGATCAGAGATTACACTATATAAAATTTGTTTACACGTATGTCAATGTTCTGCGCTCTTTGTAAGATAAACGCATATATATTATAAAATATTACATCTCAGGTAGTTTTACTGCTTTGTCCTGAAGCCAGTCCCACGGCAACCAATTGCAATTGCAGAGCAGGATGGCAGAAGAATTCAACAATATGAATTATTTTGGATGATCTATATTTTTTTATGGAAAGTCAGACTTGTTTGCATTGACTACATGTCTTAGCAGTAGTGTGTGCATCCAAGATTAATAATGTTGGAATTAATGAAGTGGGAAATTAAAGTTCATGCTGTTACATGCATGCACTTATTAATATGTGGTTTGCAGAAATTAATGAGGAATGCCTTGTCACCACGGGCTTTTGCTAACTTAAAATCACCCGAACCATGATGTTACAAACAAACCGAAAAGGACCAAAATAGTTTTCGTCCTAGCCCTTTCGCTAGACACCTAATTGTTTCAAATGGGCGAAATTACCGCAAATATCAATCTCGAGTCTTTGGGTGGGACCCCTTCGTAATGACTTCCAAGCCCACGGTCTCCTAAAGAGAGGCTTTTGATCTCAGGGTGGCCCCGAGATGCACGCTCAGATATTCGGATGAAACACAATTAAGGGAACATGGAAAAAAAAAAACCGGGAAGGTTCGCCTTTCGGGGGCGTCGAGGACACGGGTGGGAGAAAGAGTCGAGGATTTCAATTTCGGAGGGGGAGAGGGGAGCGGCGTCTGGTCCTCGGCTGGCGAAGGAGCCGGCCGTATCTGACGTTACCAGAAGTGACCGTGTTGTTTCTCGGCTGTCAGCATGGACGGCCTCCTGGGAGGCCAGGCCACTGTTTGCCATTAACAAAACGCTAAGAGAAATATCACACGTGGGGGAGGCAGGATGCTTTCTGGCGAAAATGTCAGAATGCTCCTCTTTGAGAAGTGAAGTCTTTTCTACCATGTCTTGTTCGGGAAGCACATTTCACTTACCACCCCGCTCACCCCCCCCCCCCCCCCCCCCCATCTCCCACACAACCTTTACCCCCCCTCCCTTCATCCCTCCTTCCCCCCACCGCCATCTTACACACATTTTTCTTCCCTCACCCAGAGCAGGCTTATAAATGTTTGCATGAAAAAAGAGGAAAGAGGTTGCATTTTAATACGCTACTTCTTCCGTATTCGTTACTTGATTGTACTTGAAATCGTGTGTTGGTTTTGTTTTATTCTGTTTGCTGTGCGGTTGAGGCCTGTATGCCTAATGCATCTTTCTCTTTCTCCTTTTCAGCGATGTCTGGGCTGGTTGTCCCTCCCATGTAAACTGCACTTGCCTCTCTCAAGCCTCGATCTTCACAAAACGGGCTTCATGGGACCTATTTAGTACATACGGAAGATTCTGGTCGAATCAGTGTCATCAATCATGAATATAATCAACAACAAATTCTGTTATTCAGAAGAAAAAAAAAAAAGAGACTTTCTTTCCAAGATCTTATTCAAATGAATATGAATTAACATGCAAGCGACTTCTTTCATGAACAATTCCATTTTATTGACTGAATTTCTTGTCATATTTTCACATTTCTCAGTCTTGAAGAAAAAAAAAAATGAAGGAAAAATGCCTATTTTGTATAAACGTTTCTGGTTACATCTTGGCTATGTCTAGTTCTTGTTCTGTATTGGGAGAAACTCTGTGGATGCACCGTTTGATGAAAACACTGATGAAAAATGCCTCTGAACTTGTTTCTCTTAAATTGATGCTCAGAAATTGGCATCTATATAATGTGAATTTATTTCTTTTTTTCTTTCATTTTTATGTTTGTGGTTAGAATAAAAGGGGGCCAAGAAAGGGTGAGCCATTGAACTGGAAATAATAGAAATATATGATTAAAAAAAAAAACAAAACAAAAAAAAAACAAAAAAAAACAAACAAAGTAAATAAAACTAAAACTGTGGGGAGGGGCAGATGGAGGTAGGGAGATTTTATCATGCTTACTTCATCTTAAAAAATGAACTTTGTAACTTATTGTAGTTAGAAATAGTAACTTTGATATTGCAAAAATCCTTCTCTTGCCTTCAACAAGCACACTGACAGAGAAAAACGCTACTGTCTGTTGGTTAAAAAATATACTTCCACTGCTAGAGCTTCCTGTTTAAGCAAGTGTGATCTGCAATGTTTTTCAACTTTTTGCTAGCACTGTATACTATTGCATTCTTAGGCTACTGTGAAGTCTATGTTTCTTGTACCAGAAAGTTGTCCTTTTACTTCTAGCTCCTTATTCCCTGATGTGTTTTGTATGTGGTTATACGATTGTAGACTTTTGTGATTTTGCCAAAGTTGTAGCTAAATATTTATACACTTGTCTTGAATTTTTCCAGATCCACTTAAATATTTAGTACAGAGTTTTATTCCTTCTAAAATGACAAGGAGTAAAATAGTCTTATACATTGCAACACTTTCTTTCACATTACACACTTGCGGTCACTAAGGGAATTTTTGTAACATATCAATTATAAATAGTGTATTTATCTTTGAAATTTTGTATATTGCTTTCCATCATTTTATTTGATCTTGTATGTATTGTTTGTCATAGCCTGACATCGTGATGCAGCACAGAGCGTTAAGCCAAGAATCATTGCCTACATCTGCTTTTTTTGTATCGATAGATTGCAATGTCCATACATTTCATTTGTATTTCTGGAAATTTTGTTACTTTGCTGAGACTTTCCGTCCATTTCTTTTATTTTTTTTTTTTATTTTGAGGAAAAGTCAAATTCATTGTTTATTTTTATATTATTTTTTAAGTTATGTAAACAAATACTTTTTTGAAATAAAAAAATGTTTGTTGTATAGTCAAATAAATTGTTTGTGACACATGGCTGTAATAATACTAGTAGAAAATGTGCATGTCAAGCCACCTTTGGGTGGAATGATTCAATTTGTGGTTGTATTTTCTTTTCTATTTTTTTGTAGAATGTAAAAACTCATTTTGATCTGCCACCCATGACTTTGCCATATAGCTTAACTGTGTTTACAGGGAACAGAAATCAAAACATCTAAATTTGGAATGGAATCGTAAATCAATCACTAATGTTTATTAAAATTTGTCAAGAAAAAAAAAACAAAACAAAAAAAAAAAAAACTCTTATGATGCCTTTACAGTGGACTTCTTGAGAGTAACTTTTTTTTTTCTCTGTCGTTTGAATGACAACTTTACACCACAATTGCCAATCATTGCTCCATAAGGATTATCAATGGTGTAAAAAGCACAAACATTTTTTTTACTAAAATAAAAAAGAACTATTGTGACCCCTCACCTTTTGGACTATTTTTTCATTATTTTTTTATTGTTTTGCTGTATTCTGCAAACCAGTATGAAAGTCTGAGAAGTGTTTAAAGACTAGAATTTTTATATTGTATCATAGAAAATGCCAGGATTTAAATGTTATATATTGTACACTACATTTTGTAACAATTCCAAAAAAAAAAGTACTGTAGCATCATCGTAGCTATATACATATGGCCATTTTTGTTGCTTTTTTTCTGAGATATTCATTTTCCTGACAGTGCCAAATTAACAGATCGAGGCAAGTGACTTTAATGTATTTGTTTTATTATTATTTTCTTCCTTTTTATCTTTTCCTTTGCACTGAAGCCTTTGTAAAATGGCATGTTGTAATGTTTTGCAGACTACAGCATTAAGGCTCAAACGAAAAGAGGCGTTCCTCTTTGCCAAACTGCACACAAGTTTTATAATTTTTTTGTCTTGAGGACGCGAGGGTGGGACCTGTACAAATATAAATGATGAATGGGCAATGCATTTGCTTGGTGATAGCTCAACAAGGCTGAGAGGGGGAAAAAAAAAACATAAGAAGTCACCTTGAAAGTAAGATAGACTCAAGGTCATGCAGCAAACATGTGCAGATTTCATCATTAATGCAATCTGGTTTCTGTTTCAGTCTAATTAGTCCATGCACTCATTGCTTTGTTAACTTCAGTTTGAGGATTTCACTGAATGGTAGAACTTACTGTTGGGGAAAAACTACAGTAAATTTGTTTTATGTGTACATTTTTTCCAGATATTTAACTGTATAAAGATGTTCATTTTACACAATATTTAATTAAAGTGTTTCTTGTCTGTGAATGACCTCTCCCAGTATTATTAATTTGGATTTTATTTTCGCACCTAAGTACCTGAAAAAAGAAATACACAGAGGGAGAAAAGGAAACAGTCTACAGGACCGAGACACACTAAATTATAATGACCATGATCTCTCAGAATTTTATGTTTAACAAAAGCTTGTAAGTTTTACTTCCACAGACAGATTGTTTTTCAGTTCATATCATTTACTCTGCCCCACTAGATAATTTATGCAAGGACAAAATATTAAATCCAAGGTCTCCGATGTGACAATCAGTTCTCATCTTCCTTAATACATGCAGATGATAGTGCTCTAGCTACAACACTCCTCATGTTATCCAACAAGTAGGAAGTATGGCCACTCACATAGCAAAACATACATGCCTATGGATAGCCAATGAGGGACAGGATAAAAGACCTGCAGGGGTCTCTATCTCTATCTCTATCAAGAATGAAGGTGTGCAATGCATTCGTCCATTTTTTAAGTGGTAGAAGCAAGCATGCCAAATGTTCAGAAGTGTTCTTTTATAAGTAGCAGTGCATCTTTTCTTCATAAGGTTAACTTTGAGAAGCTTTTTTCTTTTTTTCTGGCCTGCATTTCATTAGTCAAGTGAATAACAGTGGCTGGAAGATAATACTGTACCATCACGGGTGTTTTCAGGCTAAATTAATTAATGTAACGCCCAAAAACCAGAAGCAAATACGGTTAGCAAAAAACAATTTCTCACCTGGAATCCAGAGCCTTTTGATCCACTATGCAGGTCAAGCCGTTCCAGTTTTAGAAACAGTCCGCCTTCGGAAAGCAGAGGCAGGTCACGGAGGTGAGCCTTAAGAGACAGACACAGTGTTCCATCAGAGTGGTAAACAGCCCATTTCCAGCTTTCCATGACCCTCTTAAGTGAGACTAAAGGAGACCATACTTACTGTACAGTCACCAGAATTAATGTGGGTTAACACATGCAACTCTGTAATTTTCCACTGCTTTGAGCTGGTAATGCTGGCCTTGGTGGCCAGTAATGTTCCCATCGTAATGACATTTGCACTGCAGCAAATGGGACTGACACTACTGTTAAAATGGAAATTTCTGTTTAGCTGCAATCTATGGTGGACCGTCATTGGTGTAACAAAAGGAAAATGACAGTAACATGTATATTATAAAATAATTCTGGATAGCATAAATAACTAGACATGAACCAATATTAATTGAAAATGTATTTTAAAAAGAGTTATAAAAGTTTTATTGAAGCCTTTGAGAGATCAGAAAGGGCATTCTGTGAGTGTGATATTTCATGTTTCACTGCATTGAAAGGAGCCTTGATTATTGGGCAATCAGGCAGGGAATACACTACAGACTGTTAACCCTCCCTCCCTGTGTAACACTATAGCCCGTTATGCATTGCTCTACTGGAGCCAAAAATCACTGGCACAATGGCACAATCAGGTTTCAGTTCTGGACTATGGGATATACTGTATCACTGTGCTGAGTAGCTGTACTTCAGCTGGATACAATACCCGACATTTTCTAGATGTCTTTGTCCTGCTAGATACTTCGAAGGGAGGTGTGCATGTGGCTCCTACTTCATCCTCTTTTAGAGAGGAATAAATGTCTGTCATAGTTTCATTTGTATATAAACAGGCCAAACATCTGAGAACAGATGAGGTCCATACACAGAATACTTATTATGTTGCTGGACATTAGAGGTACGGACTGTGTACAGCTCCTGTGTTTGAATGATTCTTATTTGCGCAATAACAGATATAATATTTCCTCATGGGCTTGGATAGACTTACCATAGCCTTGAAGTGGTCTTGGATCTTAATGGGGTGTTAGTTTTTGGGTGAGCTGGTGGCTCAAGACTTCCATCTTATGTTTCTGTGAGTTCCTGGAATACTCCTTTCTCCGAGGAACTGACCGCCTAGTCAAGGCAGTGATCCCTAAAGAACATGAGCAGATTTTGGCCTGTTGCACTGCCCACATAGAGTCCAATGAATCCATGGCTCTTTTGTCTATAACATGCATTAAAGATAGAAGTACAAACATTGCATTTTAGACCCACTGAGGGTTGTTTTGTCACAACTCCAATCCAAACACAGTTTAGAAACCAATATTTATTAAATATTAACATTCCAACTAAACTATTCCAATTTTCTTATCTGATTCTCTCAAGCAAAACAAACGGAGACCTCAAAAACTGTGCGTTCTCCTCAAATAAATACTTCGATTCTATGTTGCTTATTTTTATGTATTTTTAAAAATAATTTTATTTTTATATGTCATCCCCAACTCCACCGTACAACAGTCCTCCACGCTAACTTTGTTGACACAAGCACTGCACGTCCTTCGAAAGGAGTCGTTACATAACGGCTATGACATAGTTACACTAAATATAAAACCATAACATAACTAGCTGGAAGAAGTACCACAGCAAACAAAGACAGGATGAAATCTGCCAAATGCCTGTATTGTAAATCAGGCCCTATAGACTGACAAACATGAACCTACTATGCAACAACAGCACCATTGCAATTCCCTTGTGATTTTGGTAGTCAAATTCTGGTCAACAGCACAATTCCAAATATAAATGGTATTGTGTTGATAGTACAAGTATAAAATATCATGCTTGCCTCATGGCAAGGTTGACTGGTTTCATTCCGGAGCACTCCGCTGTCTCGTTCATGTCACATCCTGAGATTTCATAACTTTTCCAAAATTAATTATCATTAGCAACTTCTTCAAAATCTTCAAAAATGTTCATTAGGTCAAGTAAGGCAAGATGATTTGTTATTTATCTATGGACAGAGGCATTATGATGTTGAAGAAAATGAAGTCTTAGCAAATTACAAAAGAAACCTAACAGAACCTTTTTTCACAAATCAAAATAAAAATATCTAAATAAAAAATCCCTACTTTCTCATTAAAACACTTCTTTAATGCTGTTGAGAACTGATTGACAAAATGTTTGATTAATAAAGTATTATTGTTGAACAGAATGATTATGAATTATTGTTATTATTTGCAGTATATATTTTCAAAATTGTATTACACTCACAATTGTACATGAAGGCCCTGTTTATAAGTCAACCAATTATTAGCCTTTTAAAGTCTTGCAAGCTTTTTAAAGATTATTCAAAGTACTTGAAATGGGCTTCAATCTAATGCTGCATTTCATTGCATTAAACTGCCTAGTTAATAAAGAATCAATATATTCAAAGGGCAAGGTTATCTTTTGTCTATAAGGGGTGGTATCATTTTGATCCTTTTATAGTTCAGATGCTGAATAGGGGTTGATGAAATCCATACTCATCAACTGGGTCAACCAGACCCAATATAAAGGCTCAAAAAGAATGGCTGCCCTCCTTTAAAACAACTATACATCTTATCTACCTTCCTGAGTGGGGCGTCGGTAGTGGGTCAGAAAATGTCAATTTCTCATCAAGACAAGGGCCTCAATGATCATTTTTTTCCCCCAGTATACATACAATTAAAAGAATGCAGAAAGGCAACATCAGTGATTTGCGCCTTATTATGTCACCAGCGAGCTCAGATCTTGCAGGGCAGCCAGATAATGAGGCACTGCTGATAGCCAGAGTGTCAATATACCGAAGAACAATATTTGAATGTAAGCCCTTGTGCTTATTTACCTTTGGCGGACGATGCCGGGGCCTGATAACCAAACACCTGCTCTCTGACACCGAACGCCTCTCCCCCGCTCACAATTAACACAATGAACAAACAGCACAAAAGAGTTTGGGCCTCTTTATCCTCCCTGAGACAATCCCGTGCCTGTTTTTCTGCTTTCTTTTTTTTTTTTTACCCTTAGAGGACTTCTTTTATCTTCAAAAAACAGACTGCTTGTAATGAAAGCCTACCACCTAGCTCCATTAGAGGAAGGAAGTAAATAAATAAATAAATACATAAATAAATAAATAAATACTCAAATCAGATTACAAATTGATTTTTGGTCACTTGTCATTAGGTCCAGCAACCACGGCCATGGGACATTCACTGGCCAGCACACTGACCGTGATGGGATTGCGCGTCACCGACGTCACCCTAAAAGCTGCTTTCCCATACAAATCTAGAGCATCGCTGTTTCCTTCGCACTACCCCAAATATGACTTCCATCCTTTGTTATGCATCAGAGTAGGGATCGCATTTCAGCTTTGGCTCTTTAATGGCATTGCCTCATTAATGCAATTATCCACTGAAAATATCTGAAATGTATGATACTGAATTCCAGTCAACTGAAATGTTTGCTTTTGTAATATCAGTCATTATAACTTGTGAGTGACAGATGACTAAGTAAAGAGAATAACAACCTCCCATTATCCATGCTTAAGCCACACTCAAAATTGATTTAAACCAATTGATTTGTTAAAAAGAAAATGTTCCCATCTTCCTGAGCAATTTTGAAAATGAGGTACTCAGTGTTTGTACTTGAAGTGAAATGAAAAAAACAAAAAAACAAAACAACCTCTCCACTCTGTTCCAGTGAAGCTCTCCCCTTCTCAAAGGGTTCCCTTCTAATGTTTCACAGCATCCACCCCACCACTCAATCACAACACAAAAGCCTCTTTATTGTCCAACTCTAATGGCTGTCCTGTACCATATTTTTAATGTGAACATTAAATATTTATAAATTCCAGGTCAATAATACCTCATAACCAGAATCTTGTGCAGATTCATTCACTGCGGCCGGTACTCTCTCAAATAAGGGTCAGGGGGGTCATGCAATCAAAGTGGGATGCTGCCAGAAGATTGCATCTGTTATCATTATTATGATACCAGCAATTATTTATGCGGTAGGGGCTATTTCCTTCCCAAAATAAAGCAAGATAATATCGACCTGAACTTTTTGTGTGTGTGTGTGTTGTACCAAGCTCATGTATTGGTATATATCATAGGACCCTACCTTTCAATATCCGGGATTCGGGCTGTAAATCTTGCACCTCCATGTTAGTTCCCAGTGGAAAACACTCATCGACAGCACTGCCTTTCGCTACATAAACACACACATCCAACAGTAACGAGAAATATAGATAACAACTTTGGCCCGGATTCAATCTAACTGCAAAATTTTTTACATTACTTCAATAAGAACTTTCATCAGATTTCCTTGTGCTGAATGAGAAAAAGACTGGATCCATGGCACTGATAAGCTCATCTGAAAACATGTTAGTGGATATAAATTCTAGAATTTTAGAATGTTAGACAAAATAATTTGACTCTAGCTAAGATTAACATAACTAATTCTACATCTTTTTTTAATAATTCTTATAAACGTATTATAATTACAAAAAATAAAAATTTAACCTTTGTATCTCAATGTAAAGATCCAACAAACAGACATTTTATTTTGAATAGAGGATTACAATTTGAGCATTGGTGATGTTACACAAATGTTCTTTAAAAAAAAAGAAAAAAAAAGAAAGAAAAACAGAAGCTCATTTATTCAGCATCTCACTAAAGCTTATTAGTTTCACCTACCTATTTAAATCAAAATGTAACCCCCCCACCTGATTACAAAAAGTAGGCCAGTATAAAAATACATAGTAATCACTGAATCAGTGAAGTTCTAGAATTTATACAAACAATATATACTTTATACAAATTACAAAATATAGTTTATATGAGTGAGTTGAAAAATTAAATCTCTACATGCAATGGAATTTGCAGTCTTTGCAAAATACACATCAGGTTTGACAAAAAGAATTAAACACATGGGACTTGTGAGAAAATATGGGAAAAGCTGGAGGTGGCTCAATACAGAATCAATTCTGAGCTTCACGGCGTGACCGCCACATCAGAAAGTATAAGGTCAGAGGGTTGCACTGGCCATTGTCAACTTTCTTGGAGTTGATATGAAGCATAATCATCACTAAATAGGCACAGAAGATCCCAGCCAAAGGGATAACTGCTCAGAATAAAATGGTAATCATACAGTTTGCCAAGAAACTTAGTCAATATAAAAACTGACAAGGGACCAAATATTACCCCTAACATGAAACTAAAGCAGAATCCACCGAGTGAAGAATCATTGGCTGCTGTTCTATTCAGACAGACTGGCCAATGGAAATCCATTTAAAGATGTCAATGAGGTGAGACATGGAAGCAGGATCCTATCAAATATGTATTACATATTTAACAATGATGTATATAGTCCTCTAAAGCCATATGCGTTACACACACGCGGGTATGCACACACACACACTTACAAACACCTCTCAATGGAATTGTGAAATATGAGAACAAATGTATATTTACAGCAAGCAAAGGAAAATTGTGATCTCCACAGTGCTTAGCGACCTGTTCTCATCAAAATAAAAATGATCTTGTCTTCTTAAATGTTTTATGAATATGCCATACAATTTTGATTTACCGTCAATCTGTAAATGGCAGTACATCCGCCCCTTACCCCAAAGTGCTGTGCCAAGTCATCTGAGCGAGCATTGACACACGGCTGCTGCATCCCGTATCGGGTTTCTCTAAAGTGTGATATCACTTCCTCCGAATTCCCGCTCCGTGGCGTAATCTCTGTTTGGCGGCTCCGCTGTCCGTACCCATGGCAATGCCCGAGCGTGTCTAAAGCGCACCCGCCCCCCCACTGTCCGCTGGGCGCAGAAACCCCGTGCCACCGCTGGGCCGGGTGATCGTTGGCTCGCCCGGGGAATTACAGCCTCATCCTGTCTGCCCAAAAACCCTTCATTACGCATGCTGAAGGCATTCATGGGATAAAGTAGTGAAGTGCAGAGCTCGAAGCACAGGCTCTTATGCACATCTACAAAGCTCTGCATTTTGCTGGGCGTTCCTGATATCGATAATAGTAATTAGCATTGAACAACAATATGGTGTCAGCTAGATGTGTGTTTAGCTTTATTTATTATTTTAGGAATGTATCGAACAATCAGGGCACTGGCATTTCACATTTGTCTTTATACTGAGCTTGGACAAGGCTGAATCTACCTTAAAATCGGAATTCTTCCAGTGTTGTATGCGCACACATGCCTGAAAGCAATAATAATAATAATATTATTAATGTATTAAAGAGTATATCTATATAAATGTTCAATCACTGTTGGTATGTAATGTAGTCTTTCATAATGGAAGAATGAGGCTGCATGAACTGCAGAATGGGTGGATTCACCACCTGTTATGACTAATTGTTCTGATCCAACTGTAGTGAGTCACTGACAACAGGTGACAGTGACTCACTGATCAGCTCCAGTTTTTCTGAGAAGAGCATTGAAGTCTCTCATTGTTTTTTTTTTACAAACCAGTGATCCACAGGACAGTTTAGCAAATCAGTCCCATCAGTACTTAGTACAACATTCAGCTGAATCACAGAGGTTCCAAGGCTTGCTAACAACAACCGGTTTGACTCAAGGGGTCACTGTATATGGGATGTAGAAAAAAGTGTACAAACTTATTATTACAGTTACTAATGTAGTATGCATGCAGTTCCACTGGCACACATTTCATAAGAAATATGCACAGATTATTGGCCGCCTACCCTGCAAATACACAGGCGATTGATCTCTCCTGGCCTATACTTGCACTCTCCTCAACAGATAATTCCTATGATGATATAATTCATTAGACAGATCAATTTTGCAACCATCCCACAAACCAATTAGTCTTATAACTTATTGCGATTGATTAATTGCCAAACACTCCTTTTGACAGAGATGCATCCAATACGCGCCCGACAGTTAACGACCGGAGCGGCGTAAAGTGTGTCTGAAACTTAAAGGCTGCCAGGATTCAGAACACCTGGAGGCTTCAGCGATTCACAAGATTGAGCGTAAATGTCAACGTTGGAAGGTGCTGTCATTTTCTCCGCAAGCGCTTGTTTTCTCCCATTTTCTCACATAAGCAAATTGAATGAGGGCTTGTAACTTGTCACCTTGACCATAGTACTGTAACACCTGAACTGTGCTATAACAAGGACTGAGTGACAAGTGAAAAGAGGCTTACTAGTATCTCAGAGCTCACAGAATCCATGGCCACGGCTGGCTCTTCGCTGTGTATTAAATGGTGACCGAGGGTATAATTACAAAAGTTACTTGGAGGTTCCGATTCAGTGAACTCTGTGGGAAGAATACGTCACAGGGCAGATAACCAGAAAAGCTCAAAGACCAGTAAAAATAGAAAGAATAAACCTTGATGGTAAGCTGAATATAAATACTAAAGTGGCAGGGAATCACGATGCAGAGATTAGCCTTTAAGTCCTGATGTAACCACATGCCCGGGATAGTGGCTTACTGTAACAGTCCCACAACAGTTTCATTTTGCACCCATCAGTTTGGCTTGTACACTGTGATGCTGCCCTGATTCCTGCCGCTGCTAACTACAAAGGCCACGGATCTATCATTGTTTCCGCTTAAATCAAACCAGGACTCTGTGTTTTGGTACTGGACTTTCATCACATTGCCTTTAGCTGAGCGGGAAAAGGACTGGATCTGTGGTGCTGTCAGAAGCCCAGAGAGCTGTCTGTAAACATGTTTGTGGGTGACTTTGTAGTGAAAGACAGATGGTGCATTTCAGAGTGGTGCTCTTGTATTTGGGGGAAAAAAACACCAGTTTGTGCTGAATCGGGAGAAACATCAAAGACCATCTTAATATCGCCGAAATACCTGCCTTGTGACGAATAACGTGAAACCATATACAGAACATTAAAGTCATCCTAAGTGTTGTCCCTACAGCAACAAGGCCTCTCAAGCAAGAAACAAACAAGACATTATTTACTGAGTAAAAATTAAATTAAAACATGTGCACACATGCCTGTGCACAAACCAAACCTGCTAGAACGGAGACTCATACAGTCCATTGCTGCAACATCAAGTGAAAGGTTGACATTTCTTCTTGTTGAAGTTGATTTAATTACATTTTCTCATTGATGATTAGTTTATTATCCATTATTCATTAACGTGGGAATAACTTAATGAAAATGCAGACACTTTGCAGCATTTAGCGCACCTGAAAACTGTAAAAATTTCCCATCCATCTAAATTTCTGATGGGTTCTCCACTGCATGTTGTACACCTTCCATCTAAATAATGCGTTTGCTTTTCTTGCAGTTGCCAAGGAATCACTACTGCTGCAGCGGTGGTGAAATGTCAATGAAAGACGCCTGTGACATTTCTCTCTAAATTCTGTGCCGCTTTCTCGGCTTCGTTGTGATATGCGGATTGTCCTCCAGCTCCAGATTCATCGTACCGAGGTCAGCTGGAATTCAATGCCCCTTCTCCTTTAAAGGGAACTAAATAGACATTTGCACGACATACCTTTAAATAATCCAGGAGACAGCAGACATCACTGTCCAGGGTTAAGCAACAAAAGCCTAAAGACAGATATTAGCAGTTTAGACCAGGCCAGAAAATGTACTACATTGTGAGAAAACTGAATGAGTGTTAGGGCTAAACACCAGTCTTTTACAGCAGTTATCATTCTGCTAGTGCTGCTTATGAGAGCTTTTTTTCCATGAATAACATTGAAGACTCCTTTGAGGTCCCAAGAAAGTCGAGACTTTATCAATCACTTTTCTTCTCCCCTGAAGTTCAATTATCAACAACAGAACTATACATGAGAAAATGTACAATTCAAAGATGATAGATAATAAAACTGCGTGTGTGTAATGTGTCCAGCCTCATACACTCATACACGTTCACTGTATGTGTCATATTTCAATGAGGATTTGTTCATTTGGCTCCTGGGTGTAAGACAATAAATGACATCATCATCTCATAAGAGAGTGAATTGCTTTTTAGGGATAATTAGCAGTTGTATTCCAGAATCTGTCAAAAATGTTGATGTCTGCAGTGATGGCCTCATTGTGATTTGGCAATATTGTTTTTCTTTCCATTTCAAGCAACCTCTGCTGAGCATTTAGTTTGAAGATTTTCCTTCATCTTTTCCAAGTGACACTGCATATGTGGGCACAATTTTTCATATACACATCTCACAAAGTAGCAGTGAGCATAAAACAATAAATCACTTTATACTTCAGATGTGAAGAATTCGAGACAAAGCACACAATTCAACTTTTAAAAAATATCTTAAACCCATTGTTCACTAAAAAAACATTGGGACATATTTTAATTTGATTCAATACTGTGCATCGACTTAATTACCTTTAATTTGTTGCTATTTGGTTTATATAGTAAAAGTGAATGTGTTCATTTTCAATAAAATAACATATTTTAAAATATCTTATAGATGAGCTAACTGCACAATGAAAAATGTTAAGGTTTCTCCAGAAACTGAAAGATTGGTTGATTGCATTTTCAATTTGAACCCAAGGCCTGGACTCAAGGAACATGCATCCCGTAAATTATTATTTTATTAATATTTAAAAATATGTTTCATTATTTTTAACCATGTGGAATTGATAATTAAAGTTGATAATCACTGCCAACCTGGTCTCACAATGAATTTGTATCTATTCAATGAAGACCCTAAAATCTGTACTGATCTACCAATGACAAACGCCTCACATCTGTAGGTTAATGCAATGGAAAGACATTTTAAGTGTAGATTAATATACTATGCATCACAGGATACACTATTTATTTCTGAGAATAATAGGACCCATGAATACATTTCTATCATTGGGGGTTTCATCCTTACCAAACAAATTCGTGAAATTTTTGTGCTGCTCAGATTGTCTTGAAAATTCACAAATAAGTGCAATGTGATGCACAAATGTGAACTAGTTACATTTATTTGTGGATCAGTTGCATTTATTTGTGGATCTGCTACACTTATTTGTGGATCAGCTGCATTTATTTATGGATCTGCTACATTTTTTTGTGAATCACCTGCATATATTTGTAGATAAGCTACATGTGGCAGTGCCCATGCAGCATGAAACAGCTAACTGGACAAGAAATAGCAACTGCCCACAACAGCCCCTGCGACAATACTTTATCAGTTGCAATTTTTTTTCCATTAAGGTGGCACAACAATAGATGGACAAAGTGAAAGCAAACTACAGCGAAGAAAATAAACTTAACACTCAAAAAAAAAAAAAAGTTTAGTAGATTCACGTTGTAAGAATGAAGATGTATGAAGTCCAGGCACACACACAAACATAGTCATAGAATTCGTTTTTCTGAAGTTATGGTACATGAATGGTAGTGCGACATCATCTTCAGGTAGTACCATGTGCATGCATTACTTACTTCTCCATGAGCAGACGCACGGTGCTCTGGTGCTTATTTATAGTTTTGTTTGGCTCCATCTGATGTGACTGAATATTCGGTAATTTCGGTCATTTCACTTTTAGAAGTGTGTTTTTCTGGTTTTGATGTGAGCATTGCTGCAAAGGCAATGTGTCAGTTCCCATCACAACTATATACTGAGTGCTTGCAACAGAAAAAAAATCACCAATTTGAAACACTTCCATCTGAGCGATCAATGTAAATATCTGTAGATGTGTTATGACTTAAAAAGAGAAAACCAGTGACTATCATGATGGTAAATAACATACAGTGGAAAAGAAAAAGGAAAATAGCAACTTTTTTTTTTTGTCCCCCATAGAGAACTGGGAGGAGCGAGGAACCTGTGACCTGTGTTTGGATCACTGAACCAGGTTGAGGGAAAACAATAAGTGAAAGAAAGCTGACCTCCTGGATGACCGCACTGTGGCACCAGAACCATGTTGGTCGACCGTAACCAAGAAGACCACACAAATATTCAATAATGGTTGAATTCAACCAATGTTGTCCTTATCTTTGATTTACAAATAATTCCATGTGTTACATTTTTGTTCGCTGTATAACTGCATGCTTGCAAATCTAAATATCACTTTAATGATGTCAACTCAAAGGAAAAATGTTGACTGAATCTCAGTTAAAACATTGTCTTTAATCTGGACTGAGGCCTTTACTCCACTTTATTAGATACACCTTTACACCAAATAGCCTGCTCATCCCATTGGCAAATCATATGACTGCTATTCTATATGGAGCAGTGGTCTCCAGCCCTGGTCCTGGAGAGCTACGGGGTCTGCTGTTTTTTGTTTTCACCTTAAAATCAGCACCCAATTGAGACCCAAGACACCAAGTGAGTTGAGTTAACTGTGCAATCAACTGCTCTAATTGATTCATGAAGTGCAGAGTCACTATGAAAACCAGCAGACCCTGTAGCTCTCCAGGACCAGGGTTGGAGACCACTGATATGGAGCATGCAACATGGTGAAGAGCAGGGGTATCCAATCCCATCCGAAAAGGGCCGACGTGGGTGCAGTTTTTTGTTTTAGCTCAGCATTACAACACCTGATTTTAATTATCAAGGTTGATTGACAACCATGGTTAGTTTATTAGTAGTTAGTTTGTAGAACTGGGTATCTTAGTGCTGGGCTAAAACAAAAACCTGCACCCACACCGGCCCTTTTCGGATAAGACTGGACACCCCTTGTGAAGAGGTTTAGCTTTTTTTTCAACCAAACATTGGTTATCTAATGATAACCAAACATTCAAATGGGCAAGAGGAGTGTGACTTTGACTGTGGTATGATTGCTGTTGCCAGCATCTCAGAAACAAACTCGGTCCTGGGGGCCCCTGCGTATGCTGGTTTTCATTCCAACCTCCAACCTCATCTCAGTATTTTAACAGGCTGTTAATTGTTCTTAATTAGGTGCTTTTCATGTTTTAGAGCTGGGGACCCCAGTCTTATCCAGAAGGAGCCAGTGTGGGTGCACGCACCTGATTCTACTAATCAACCACTGCACCTTGATTAGTAGAATGAGGTGTGTGCAGATTGTAGTTGAGGCTGGAATACACAGTGGTCTACCAGGATTAATTTTGAGAACTGCTGCTCTAGAGTTTCCAGAGAATGATGTGATACAAAAATGACCAGTGAGCAGTGGTTCTGTGGACCTCTGAATGCACAATATGTCAAACCTTGAAGGGGATGGGCTAATGCAGCAGAGGACCACGCCAGGTTCCGCTTCTATCAGCTAAGAACAGGAAAACGAGGCTACACCCAAACTGGATGATTGGAGATTATAAAAAGCCTGGTCTGACAAATCTCAATTTCTACTGCAACATGCAGATATCAGCGTCATATTTTGGAGTAAACAACATAAATCCATTGTTGCTGACCATGTACATCCCTTTGGGGCCACAGTCTACCCTTCAAATGTATACTACCAGCAGGAGAATGTATCATGTCACAAAGCATGCATATTTGCGAGCTGGTCCCACAAACGACAGTGACTTCTGTTTACTCCAATGGCTTGTACACTACTCAGAACTCAAGCCAAAAAAGCACCTTTGGGATGAGGTTGAACGGGAGGTTCACAGCATTATGCGGTCAACAAATCAACAGGAACTGCATTCCGTCAAGTCAGCATGGACCAAAATCCTAAAGGAATGTTTCCTGCACCTTTTCGAATCCATGTCACAAAGAATTCAGGCTGTTCTGGAGGCAAAAGAGAGTCCCACCAGGAGCTCGATAGGTGTGCCCACTGAAGTGACCGGTGAGTGTATATCTTTTTCCTTATACAGAGCTAGTTTTGTTCCATGCATTCAAATCCAAAAAAGGGGTATAATGTGTGAATTATCTATCTTCTGGTCTCGAGCACCTCCCTTTTGAGAGATGGGTGTGAAGTGTCTCGAAACAAGAACAATGCAATCAAAATATCTTGAGGTTAAATAAATGTCATGAGTGGTAATCAATGTCCTTTTCTGATAGCTTTTGTGGTGCATCTGGTGATGACCTGTCTGGTGGTTTGTAGTCACAAAGAGATCATTTTTAAAACAGAAATGGGGACACAGTTTCCCTCATGAGCCAACATAGGTTATGTGCCTTAATAATATTATGACTGCCAACCAACTTAAAACAAATTTAGTTATTTTCATTGATAAATTAATCAGGAAAATATAAAGCCATAAAATACATAATAATAGAAAGATTCTTTGGAATCTGCAAGACTTCTTCCAACCCTTTGGGTTGACTATGTTGCTTGGTTGGCCATTTGATGCAATCCAGACCGCAATTCAGTTGGAAAATGTTTTTTCTTGTCAATGCATTCTGTTCTGTTAGTTTGGAAACTACTCATTTGCTTAACGTTATGTGCTGCTAGTCTAGCTGAGTCAGATGGGTCGTTGGGAGTTTGCCCATCACCATGCTCATTTAGCTGGCTAATAGTAGCTATACAAAGACGCTTTGCCTGCAAAAAAATCAGTAAACTAGTCTCGCTATCCTTATACGAAAGGCTCTGTTTACAACACACAAGCTGCATGATGTTTTCTACTGCCATGTTTCCCTCTGCTAACTAACCACCAAAATGTCAGTTTTTATCCTGGCCAACTTTAAAAACTTCAACAGTAACTGCATTACATATTTAAAAAGTTCAAATGTCATACTGATCAGGTTTATCGAAAATGATTTGATGATCAATGCATTAGTCGATTAATTGTACAAATGAATATGTTCATTGACATAGCCATACTTAATGTCATAACATGATAATAGGTTAGACTTGATTTTAGAAAGCTGTACTTAATTAGGTTATATTGGAGCAGTGCAGTGTGTGTGTTTGTGTGTGTGTGCATGCGTGTCGATCAGATGAACACCATTTAGAAAATGGTTCCCATCTCCACAACCACTGCACATCGTCATGCTCCACACACCAGTCGCTCTGCAGTGTTAACTCTTAGGGGGAGCAGAAGTTACATGGATTTCTGACCCACTGTTAAATAGCCAGAGCTTTCCAAGTTTTAGGCACTGCCAAGCTTCCCTGGCCTAATATTTCCACTTTAATTGTGCCACTTGAGAAATTTACGTGCCTTGGAATATGGCATGAATCTTACACTTATTGCAGTATCATTAGCAGCAACATTTAAGCAACATCTGTGTGCTATAGAACTAATTGAAGTAGCAGGAGAGGCAGCTGTAAATCCGCAGGAAGATGGCAGTTCTTAGCCGGCACTGCTGAGCTAGCTCGTAACCGTCAGCCTGTTCTCGCAATCTGCTCAGAGATCCACGGCGCCGATACACAATGTCCAAAAACATACAGAGGAGGGGCGGTTGGGGGTGGGGGCGGTGGAGGGGGGGTGGGCGATGATCCTGTTAACCACTGTTGCTGTGTCAATTTGGCTGTTTTTCAGCATCCTTGTTTAATTGTCATTACATCTCCATGCAGGAATGCTAAACCTCGAAAAAGGGTGAAGCAAGGGCCCAGAGGCCGAAGGCCGCCTGGGTGATTTGCCACCTCCACAGAACCGTTTCGTCTCCTGGAAACGCCTTCATCTTGAGGGGTATGTTCAGACTAAGCCACTCTAAGCGGTTCCGGTCTCAAATCGCTCCTCATATCTCGTCGTTCGGCGTGCGTGTGGCCATGCCGGCCAATTCTACTGTACCGTAAGTGGACCTGGCTCTCCGTTCAAACTGTTTGTCAGCTTCAATTCTGGCACCCCTTTGTTTGCTGTGGCTTTGCCCGGAAACAAAAAAACGAACGCTTTGACAGAGTCTAATCAGCGGCAACATTTAGAGTACATTAGATAGGAACTGAAATGGCTTGTTTTTGTTTTTTTGGGCCGGTATCTGTAGACAGTAGAAAGAGCTCATAATTGTTTAACGGGTTCATTCAAACAAAATTCAGATCGCAAAGGGACAAAATAAGGAGCCAGGGGTGTGTTGTGGTGCTGGAGGGGGGGGGGGGGTGGTGGATGGCTGGTCTGTTCATATTGATGATGATTAGTGTGTTTGTCAACTACTCAACTTCATTAGGAACCTGGCACGTCCCTCTCCCTACCTCTGTGCTGGGAGCTGGGCCTCAGAGGTTACTGTTGCCAGAAGTGAAGGAGCAAGCTGATAAGAAGATAGGTTTTAAATTTGCTGCATTACACACTTTGGGTGGCATAGATCCTTAAAGTATTGAAAATCAATGATCACATGACAGCTAGCAGGTCAGGGGCCATCTGCATTAAGCGTTTTAAGCACTTTGGTAGCACTGTCTGCTTGTCTGGGAATGCTCTTGACACTGTATATACATATCTATTTAAGACCCAGAGTGGCTGATAGTTACATTGCAGAAATAAGTAATGACTTTTCTTGCCTTTTTTGCAGTGAACTCCTGAGATGTTGATGTCAAGATTATTGTTAGTAGTCCGTCCAGCTTTTTACAAGATCTGAATGCTCTTATTGACATTCCTGTGCATTTATTATTGTTACCTTTTCTGCAGCTTGTCAGAATCAGTTGTGTATGAAGTCCTATATATGTGCATAGTACTATGTGCACATGGACACAAGACCAATATCAATATTTATACCGATATCCTGTGAAGGGAACTGCATTTTTAGAAGACTTCAGGATATTGTAACCACGGTAAAGAGTGGAGATGATTGTGAAGTGATTATTCTGTCAGAGATGAAAATCTTATCTTTTTAGCTGCCAAGAGTTAACAGTGCCTAAGTAAATGAAATTAGTCGCATGAAATTATAATGGAGCCTTATCTACAGGTAATTGGCTGATTGAACACTGAAATGCATTACTCCTGCATGACGGAGGGTAAAAAAAAAAAATGGAATGGCCCCTCTTTTACGAACAGCATCTTTTCACACAAAAGATAATGAATGATTATTAGTCTGCGGGCTCTGGAGATTTAAGAGAGCAAAAGTTGCACCTCTTGAGAAAAACCTACTGTGAAAAAATAATACAGTAAATTAAGAGTAAAAATGCACTTTATACATTTATTTCCCTGTGGAATACACTCTCTTCTGATTTTTACTGTTGTGAAAACACAATTATGCCTTTTCTTGGAAAAAAAGTATTATTTATTTATTTTATTTGGTTTTCAACACGCAGTCCTGATGTGGCTAATACAGTATACAGTCTAGTCTGTGTCCATTTGAAATCAATTCAGTTCAATTTTTGTACGAGTATCTTTCTGTAATAACAAGGCAAAATAATGTCTGAATTAAATTTGTTTGCCTGGTGTGAAGGAGGTAGCTTTGATAGAATGAAGACTGCATGTGCAGGTTCATTCTAAATAAGAAGGGTAGACATCATATACTTTCATAATGATACAGATTCTCAAGGGTAGCTTATCAACTGTTAAGAACACATACTATATTACGGCTTAGCTATATTGGAGCTAAGCTTGGTTAATACTGTCACATAATACAGCTTTACAGGGTTTTAGTGGTCAACATTGATTTGACTCGTTCCATTGGGGTGTTTTCAAAATTCATATTACAGGTGACTACTGGCTTTGACAAGAAAATGTTACAGTGGAATATGGCACAGAGGGGGGGAAAAAAAACCTCAATCCTTTGCTTATTTTTGTTCAAGGTTAATGCGTTTACCTTGTCTGGCACTATTGGTTAAGGAGAAATGCAGTAACCACATTCAGAAAAAAAAAGAAAATCCACATGTTTATGTTGAAACTTAACTCTACGGTAAGTAACAAGCTCTCGGATGCTGTTTCCCTGATGCAGTGTCGAGAAAATTATAAACGTTGCTGTATTGTACTGAAGCATTTTTTTTTTTTTTTTAATAGGCTGTACCACAATAGTCAATTCAACTTGCTATCATTAAAGTGTACTATTTCATATTTGATAGATATTCCTTACATGTGTTTCAACATTCTAGTCAGCGTAGTCTCGTTCTCTAACTGCAGGGTTCAAATGAAAGGTCTTGGTTTTTATAATGGGAAAGGGAATACCTACTTAGAAAATGTTAGTCAAATCTTAGGACAAACCACCAGAAATGGGAGAACTGAACATTTATCTTTTAAACACACGTACAGGGACACACATTTTCTGAATATCCCTGTATGTGGGCACATGGATTTATCCAAGTTGATTTCTGTTCTTTCAGTTTCAAATGCTCAGTGGATTTAGCCATCGAAGTATGTTACTGTGCTGATGACAGTGTTTGCAATGGGCTAGTACTCTCTGTTATGCAGTACCAGCACTTCTGAATTTACAGTCCCTGCACCTCTTGGTGAATCTTTTTTTTTTTTTTTTCCTTTTTTTCTTTTGAGTCTGGGTACAGTATTTCTCTTTGAAAGCTGTTATGTCTCAGCAAATTTCATTGCTTTAGAAATGGTACCGCTTTTAATGCAGCTTTAATGCTGCTGAATTTGTCCGTAACTTCAGCTCAAGAGTTTATACTTCTATTCAAACGCAGCCTTTGAAGATTTTCAGTTACCAAAATAAATTCACCACATTGTGAACATGAGGAAAGACTTGAAGTAGATTAGCCTTGCATTTGATTTTGAGTTGAAGTTAATAACTGTTTTGAATATAACATTTAGTATGAACATACATATATATGTATATATATATGTATATGTGTGTGTGTGTGTGTGTGTGCGCGTGTGTGTATTCATATACGATGCACATAATGGCTTCTTGCGAGTGGCTATTTTCATGTTGCTAAAGGACCCTTTACTATATCTATCAGATGCCCGTGGCTGAGAGGAAGCTGGACAGGGGGAGATGGAGCAGCACGGAGACAGAGAGAGGCAGGGAACCGAAATGGAGAGACAGCTTGTCACAAATACAGCCACAGCCAGCAGGGCACAGAGGCACACATGCCAAGAGGAGCGATCCAGAGGAGGTCGGAGTACAGCAAGTACTTGCACCCTTTTCTCACCCATTTCACCCACTGTTTGATGAGCACTAGTGCTATTAATATAGTATTTTTACATATGGACATGTTTATATATGAATCATGGTCTTGAGTAGGTGGAGCCCCAAGCTCAGCCATTGACCGGGAGCATAATACTGGCTAAAACACGACAGAGTCAAACCGTTTATGGGAAACCAGTTTCACCTAGCCAGTCTGGAGAGAGAAACATCTTGTGTCAAGACTATATTTGTAATCGAATGAAATAGGCAGTGGGGCTTCTCAGTGGTTCAGTCAAGGAAGGCAATCACTCACAAAACAGGATTTGAACCACAACCCAGAAATTGCTCATTCAAGTCTGGGCTACTGTACGTCATTAGCCACCCATGACACCGAAGAGTTCACAATAGTAGGCACAGCTGCCTTTGTCCTGTTAGAGGAAGCTATGCTTAAGCCATTTTAAAGTGACCTTGCTCTGCAGTTCCTGCTCCCGCAGCTGCAGGTGCCGTAATGGTCAAATGGCGATTCCACAGTTAATGTGCAAAAAAAAAAAGGGGGGGGGAGGGGGAGAGAGAGAGAGAGTTGGTAGTCCAAAAACAGTGCAGTCATTAAATCTGTGCCAGTACACTGAATTTTGGCAAATGTCATGTGTGCCTCTGTATAGGGGCCAGGAATTAGACTGGATTCAATATTTACATGGCATATATTTAAAGGCTAAAATAATAATTGAAAAAAATGTTATTGCAGTATCATTGCAATATCACACATTGTACATTCACTGTCAAAGATGTGGTGAGTTTTTCGACTGGTGGCTGCAATCTCAAATTACCTGAGCCATTGATTCTGAATTTGTCTAATACCTGCGCCACCTCGTGTCAGTTGAATTCTCTCGGCAGAATAAATAATATATTGCACGGCAACTCATTGGAAAGGATAGCTCAGCCGAACAAGAACTCATAAGCAGTGTGGCTTTTGATATATGCAGGGGAGTTTCATACTGAAATCATTGGTTTCATTATAATAAAGTACTACGGTGAATATATTTATTAAGAGATTTGACAAACAAATGTATTCATAACTGAAATGTCATGACTTGGAAATGTTTCTTTCATAATGCGGTGTCTGTACTTCATTTCATATCTAAAATATTCAGTTAGTAACCTGGAAAATGGTGGAACTCAGTTAAAATTTAAAAGACAGAACTTTTGTTACTTAACTTTTGGCAACTTCAATTAGTAACCCGTGAAACAATATATTACTACTTTTCCTTTGTTTTTAAAGCATATCTCTCACAGTCATTCACACATTAAAACTTAAAATTTCTAGACAATAATGAATCTTAGATGCTTCAAGGTATGTATTATCTGGCTATCTATGGCAGCCTACTGTGTGTTCATTGAAATACATATATTCAAGAATTAATGTCCCACTAGGTGGCTTTTCTTTGCTCTTTATGCCGTATACAGGTAATATTCCTGACATATTAAGCCACACTTGAGAGAAAACTAAGTTTAATTGAGAAGCAACCGTTTATTGCCAAATTTCAAAGTGTGGACAAAGAAGATATTTAAGATTTTAATTCTAAATAGCATGAGCACATTGCTGAAAGGAAAAAAAAAAGATACAAAGAAAGAAAAAAAGACATGTCAATGCTAGGCCTTCATCAATCAAACCCAATGTCAAAGCAACATGCTCGGTTCAATTTTCAACTCGCTGCCCCACAAAACCGCTTCTTATTTTCTCTCTGCAATCTCCCACCGCAAATGTATGGATCATTGTCTGGTGGGAGCCGAGGGTGACGGAGCCCAGACGCGCGCTGTCTGTCTGGCGCTGGTGCCACCGGGTCCGGGAGCCTTTGGACCCCTGCCCTCAGTCAGCCGGCAGTTTGCCGTACCTGCATTTTCTCCACAATCGGGCCTCACCGCCCGGCCGTCTCCCAACTGCCACCTACGCATAACCTCACACTGATCGGAGGCTGTTCTGTGTCAACCCCCCCTCCTCCCCCCCCCCCAGCCCCCCCCTTCTCCCCAAGCCTCCCAATGCTGTTTGCTTTAAAAACAAATGCTTCGGGAAACAAAAACATTACAAAGAGCGAAAATAAATAAAAGCGCTCAAAACAAAACAGGGCATTCAACGGGGGTGCTTAAAGTGTACATAGCGTTGCGAAAATAAAATGTAAAGATTTGCGAGGCTCGAACGAGCCGGTAATCTGATGCTCGACTTTTTTTTGTACCCGAATGAAAGTGCGGGAGCCGTCTGATGAATCTACAACTTTGTTTTCTGTGTATAAAAATACTCGGGCTCCTGGGAGCGTGCTTCATTCAACTTCAGTGTGAGGTGGAGAACATGCTGTTCGAGTAACTTGTACAGAAGTGTAAGTTATGACAATTGGTAATGCAGACTTATTTTTTTCTTTCTTCTTTTACTTCTCGAGTTGAAAACAGTGTTTTTAAGTTACTATTACTGTCATCTTTTTTTTTGTCAATTTCCTGATACTTCCTAGCTATGAGTTTAATAACCAGATAGTGGTCATTGAGCATGAAACATGGTGCCTGAACAAGTAAAGTAATTTTATGTAGTGTGGAAAGGAGTGCAATATTTATCACATTGTTTTTCTTTCCTCAGAACTTTGTCCAATTTCTCACAGTGTTTTGTGACATCATTAGTGTGCTGGTAAGGTGTTGAATCTTCAGATAAGTGCCAAGTGTTAAGTACCTTATTTGTGTAAACCAGCACACATAGCCTAATTTACGGTAAGCGCTGTTATTCCTTGTTTCATTTCCTGGCTGTACTTTTAAGTGGCATTATAATCAGGAAGTCAAGAGGAGAGTCCTCTTCAGAGCACATTTATGTAATCCAAATCAATCCATCAAACTCTTTTTAATATGTTCTTAGCACAGAAAATTAACTGTATATATTCACTGAATGAACTGCAAGGACATAATGTGAAATTCGGGGGAGAGAGCATTCAGAATAGGCCAACACATACATGCTTGAACAGACAATTAGAGAATCACACGTTTTCACAATAGTTTTCGTATCATTTTGTACAGTATGACCACAGTTACATTGACCCAGTCTTGGTCAAAATGTCAAGAAATGTTCTAAATAAAAGTCTGATTGAAATATAACCATATTATTCCAGCCCAGTTCACAGAATGTGTAAATGGGCATAGAACCTACAAAAATGCATAATGAGTGTTTGGGCTACGCGTGTTGTGCCAGTAATTTGCTCCGCAGACCAGAATGATGTTTGCTTAACGTCCATTGCATTTAGCTGTACATAGCCGCGCTGAGCATGGGGGTGGAAGGCAAATGAAACCTGGGATTGTTGAAAATCTGCGACGTTGGGAAGATCGCAGATGGCTTGCCAATGCACAGCCTAGCGGAAACCAAGAGGGAGGGTGAATCTGAGCTCCAACTTCTGCTGGAGCTTTGCTCTCTTTGAGATCCAAAGCTGCTCGTTTTTACAACAATCTTGCAGGAATTATGACCGACGGAAATCCCTTTCAGGCTTCTGCGGTTCTGTGTTGCGGTTCTCGCTGTGCACTCCTACCCCGTCTTTAGATTTCATTTTTTTTTTTCTTTTAAATTGCATCCTTTTTAAAAATAACCCCATGTAACATGCATTTGACCCTTTCAAGATATATGGCCATTCGTACAGTCGCAAGCTGGAATTACGAGCGCTCTGAGAATCCATGTGAGATCATGTGTAAAATAATTACAGGTTATGCTAATAAGAATATACAAATGTTGCAAATAAAGACGCTGCTGTTGGGATAACAAGTCAGGACAGTTCAGAGGACAAAACAATATTTATTACAACCTACACAACAGAGAGATTTCTAAGTAAAGTGTATCGAATTCCTTGCCAAGGGTCTCAAGCTCTTTAAAAGCAGACTCAGCAGCCAGTAGTTTATAATTAATAATTCATGTCTTTGTATGGGCAGTACAACAGCTATAACGTGAAGAAATATTTCAAATGAAAAAACGTATAGAAATTCATGGATGTGGATTTTGCAGTATTTTCAAAGTAGCCACATCTATAATCAGAAATATATTATTTATTATGGGACATGACCGGCTATATTTTATTCAGCAGAAAAATAGAATTCATGCAGGTTACCGGAGTTAGTCTTGTGTAAGGACCACATGTGCCCTCTTCCTGTTTGAATTTTAAAGGGACAGTCAAAAAGACAAGCACTACACCGAGAAACACATTTCCTGCACTGGATAATAGACAAACCTAAAAAAAAAAAATAGAGCATGAGAGAATCCGAGAGAGGGAATGGGGGAAAAAAAAAAAAAAAAAAAAAAACACAACAGCATAACATGGGTGAACATAAAGAATTAAACAAAGACGTTGACCCACAAACACTTTTCAAAAAGGGACGACCGGCCCCGCTCCGTTTTCCCCGCTCCCCCCACCCCCCCTCCCCTCGTCAAACAGCCGGTTGTTTCCATGGTCAAGGGCATCTATTTCATTATAAAGGTAGTCCCGCCAAAATAAATATTATTTTTGAATCTTTCATTATCTTTCTCTCTGGAAATGGGCTAAAGCAGCATGTGTTGGTATTAGATGCTGCAGAGCCAGCTGTCGCGCCTGGCTGCACGGTGACTCAATGTCAGCGGTTCAAAGCCGGCCGGACCGAAGGGGGAGGAAATCGGATAGGTCAGCGGAGCCCGCTTTGGAACCCGAAAGGACAGGCCTATCTTTGTAAATCATATTCTTCTCGCAATTTTGGGCACGGCGCTTGTATCTGCTCCTGTGCGGTGTCGGTTTAGACAGTCGTTCTGGGGCGGGCGGGCAGGGGGAGGGGGGGGGGGGGGGGGGGGGGGGTTGACAATATATGAGGCCCCGTCAAAGGCCTCAACACATCACTGGACATAATGATGAACTCTTGACAAGGCCATTGCACTATTTAGGACAACAGCTATAAAATTCTAACAATAACAGCAGCAATAATAAACACTTCTTATTAACGCCACATAACACACGACACTACTACTACTACTACTACTAATAATAATAATAATAATAAAATGATTAAGAACATTAAATCCAATTACTGATGAGGACATAATGAAATCTCTGTCAGCATGCACCTGACAGGTCGACGAGTTTATGAATGCTGAGTAAGGGCATACCCAAATCAATTGCGTTTCTTTAACCATTACCGGTGACCAGAAGCAGGCAAGTTTGTCTGTGTCCAGGGTGATTTACTGTATGAAGTCAGCATTGACACTGTCGAGCTTAACGACACGCAATAGAAGAAAGCAAATTCCTTGACACAAGCAGGCAGTGGTCCACTTTTAGCGAAAAAGAAAGTGCAATGAAAGAGTAGAAAAGACCTATCATCTGTTTATTCCATATTGATCACTGAATTAGTGCAGATGGCCTGCGTCTTTTAATGAGGCTTGGGAGACTTCGATATCACCATTTCAATCACAAAAAGAACGTGGGTCATTAACGCTGAGATGCCATTCTTTTGTCTCTCCGAAAGACACCTTTAATGTTTAGATGGCCAACAAATCAACAATTGATTAGCTTTTAATTCTAACAACCAATTTTAGATTGCTTTATCTATTGCTCTCACCTACTCTGTGTGCATGCAAACGCACGGATTGCACACCGAAACACGGGCACGCATACACACATGCACAGGTGAGCAAGCCCACATGTTTAGCCACTTACACATACATGCACACACGCATGAATGAACCACAAGAACACACAGGTAACCGCACGCAAACTACATCACACACATGCTCGCACACACTCACACACACACTCACACATACTGTATGAAAGCACACCCGCAGGTACTTTAAAGTAGCCATTATATTTTTGAGGTTCCAGAACGCTGCCAAAAATACGCTTCCATTCCAAATCGGGGGGACACTAGGCGCGAGCGTGGCAACTGAGACATTAACGGTGCACCTCAGTGGCAGCGTGGGTCCCTCCCTCTCTTTTTAAATAGAACCCCCAGAGGTTCTGTCACCACCCCTCCTCTCATTAGCGCCTGCTCCAGGCCCCCGGTCCGGGCATCATTAGCAATCTCGCAAACCGCTAGCAGAACACAGGCCCATTCTTCATCTACCTGTCCGGCTCCTCCAGCCCGCTACGCGCACCGCGGCGACCGTGCATATGCACGCGATGCCGCGCACGCGCGGAGGAGCGAGGAACCCGCGCGTCGACAGCGAGCGCGTCCGGGGGAAAGGAGGCACGGACCGGCACGTGCGTCGCCGCGACGCGCCCCGCGCGGGACGCCGCAATTACCGGGAAAGCCGCGATGTACTTTTTGGGTTAAATATTTACAATAAAGAAAAAAATAACAAGCGAGTGCAATTCCACTAAACTGCACTGCCCTCTGTTGGAAAACTCACGGCAAATGAAAGGAGCAGGGAAGAACAGAGAGAATGCACCGTTGAGCGCAGGCAAGGAGGGAAGGGTGGGTGAACTGCAGTGGGGACAGGGTTGGGTAGATGTCAGGCATAAGATTATATTTGTTTAAAATATTACATATTTCTATCTTATGAGCCATAAATTCTTTCATTCCAAACCCTTAACAGTACGTGCACATATTGCTTCTGATTTACATCTGGAATGCATTGTACTGTACCTGGATTACGTATATGGCAACAGTAAATTAGAGATATAAAGCACGCAGAAGTAATGTGGCCTCAAAATTGTGAACGCGTTCTCTATATCAAGTCACTGCGCAAGTGTGCGCAAAGCAGACCCTGAAAATCGTTTCATTCATCCTAAGCACACATAAATCAAATGATATTCCTCTCTACCTGATAAAGTTTTTATTAAGACATTGTATTTTTTTTGTCTCTTGCCAGGCAAGGATAATTTGTAATTTCCCGTTCTTGGTTTTCATTTGAGTGTTCTTACAGCAATACTGTTTGTTATGTATAGTAAACAGATGTCTCCCACAGATTTTGTGGTAACATTATATGCAGTTCTGTGGTCTTATAAAAACAAAACTAAACGAACCACTTCCAACACAAACTTACCGAAACAAAAATTAGCTGGGTTTTAAGGTTTTGATTTGGAAAACCATGCTTATTATTAAAAAGACCAAAATAAAAAAATAAATAACAGCATAACAGAAATATTGACACATTAAGCTAGCAAAAGGAGTGTGGAAATGTAACCATTTATAGTCCAAGAGGGTATATAATAAAAATGTAAAATTCTTGTATGAACAATTAGGGCATTTTAAATGCATTTGAATCATTCATGTCCCACTTATTGCAAAACTTATTGGCAATGTTGGTGCGCTGCGTGCTTGCCTGAGCAAGCATGTGTGCATGTACCGTGTGCATGAGTGTGTGAAAGCGCAGTTTGGTGTTACTGCCATTTCCGAATGTACTTTTGTTCCCTGTTAACACGCACGCCGTGCCAGATTGCGGTTGGTGCTCCGACAAACCAGATGCTTCCTTAAAGCGGCAGTGCTCTGTCATAATTGCGGCTCTCCACCCATCCTAGCCCCCCCCCCCCCCCCCCCCCCCCCCGCATCCCTTGCTTTCATAGGCATTAAAAATAGAACAAAACCGGACAGAAGACAGGAGCAAAATGCACAGAAAAGACACGGTCCTCTGTACTCAATCCAGTGTAAAATGTAAAAACAAGAAAAAGGCATAAAAGTGCAGCCCCTCAGGACATAAAGTTTTTTTTTTTGATATAGCACTGCTATCACACATTTCACCTCTCCCACTGCATTATGGGTGTCACTCACATTTACAGGCTTCTCCCCCTCCACCACAGGCATGCACAGAAAGTTGTCGACTGCCGTGCCCGTCCCGTAATGAGTCAAGGACTGTTGCAGCCATAGCGAGAAAGTTTGAGCCCAGGAGACATGAGTGTGTGTGTTTGTTTGTGTGGGTGTGTGGGTGTGGGTGTGTGTGTGTGTTGGGGGTGGGGGGGGCTGGGGGAGGGTGGCCACGGTTTCCTTTGTGTTTCACATTTGGCCTCTGAGGTTCTTAAGTGTCAGCCACCCTTGTTTCAGGGGATTCCACTGACCACCAGTACGATCTTTAGGAAACAAAATCTCCAGTGACACATCTGATCATGTTGCAGTTTGTTTTTAGTGCAAACATCATTTTGAATACATTTTCAAAATATTTGAAGTCTTCGCAGAACCATTTAGGAAAACCAGAAATAACCCTTTTAACTATGAATGAAAACGGAAAATCAATTTTGAATACTGTATTTTCACTGAACCACTGACATTTTCTGTCGGAAAGAAAATGCAAACATAGATCTGATTAATGTTAACAAATGTTTTAGAATAGGAAACTGTCATGTTTAGACTTAGTGGTTATACACTTTATGTCAGGATGAGTTGTTAAGAGAAAACTTGGGAAAAGAATGGCTTTATAGTATATCATCCAACATCTGGAAGTAGTTTGATCCACAAATAACTCAACTGATTCCAGTGGCTAGCTCCTAAATTATACAGATATGACTTGCATTTGCTTACAATGTGCGTGGCATGAGCACATCAGCAAACTTTGTTCCACATGGAAAATAAACGTACAAACTTTCCTGCGTTATTGCTCTTGTATAGCCATTTATACTGTACTAACATAATCAAGCAAATTAACTTAATCAAGTAACAGCAATCAAGCTTTAAAGGGAATAAACATTAACATGATTGATATTAAATTAAAGGCATATCAATATTAAGATTTGATGACCCTTAGACCATTAAAAAGAGATATTTCTGCAACATTTACTCTTCCTGATACGTGTGGTGGCTACTGTGGCCTGAATGTTCTTCTTAAACAGTCCAACTAATGGGAGAGTAAAATGAGGGATCGCAAGGGCTGTACTCTCTAAGGGAGGAGTGTAGAAAACAAACGCACTGTGGTGAATGATTTCATTATATAAATCCTGAGTGCTCTACTCTTGATGAACTGTTAAGGCCTGGATTCGATGAACATTAGTCCTTATCTTGAACTTAATTTGCTAAAAGAAAATGCAAGTGTAACTTATTTTCCTCACAAACATTGTTTGGCAGGTTCAGATATCATCAATAGTTGTTTGCCAAACTGTATTTGTGAAGAAAATAAAGTCTACATGCATTTATTTGCAGTCAGTTTTTTTAACTTCTAGCTGACATGTTTTTAGCAGTTTTGTACCAGTTCCTACAGGGTGTCACCTTTGGGCTTCCAAATCAAATTTAAAGAGAAATTTTAATCTTAGTCCCGGCCTAAGGCTTCTTCATAGCCAGCCATTGATATTTGATCATGTTGTGTTTCAGTTGCGCTGTTCAAGCTACAATATTTATTTTGCTATGTTTCTTTACAATAGTCTCAAAGTTGACACTTGTATGTAAAAACATATGTTTTAAGAAAGAGGTGAAAACCACTACAAAATAATTTACAATTCTCTGTTTGTGCCAACATCATGAAAGTGGTCAGATTCCAACCAGAATGTTAATTTAGAAAATCAAACCAGAAGGTACTTTGTACAGACCCAGAAAATTAAAACACAACAACGTAGTGGTCTTATTAAAATAAAAATCTGGAAGACGTCTGCGAGATCAGTTCTAATTTTGCAGCATTCTTTGGGATTTGCGTGCATCTGGCTGTGCAGAAGTGCAAATTTCACAAGGCCCCCCAGGACTTCTGATGGCAAATGGGTGTTTCCTTGCAGATTGCACACTGCAGCTCCAACAACATGTATTTGAATGCAAAGTGATTTTTTTAAAATTATTTTTTTTACAAAGTTTACATTTCAACATCTTTTTCACATGACGTCCCTATTAATGGGTATGTTGAAATATATTTTTGTGCTATAGCACTGTATTCCCAGGTGGCAGAGTAAGTGTATAAAAAAAAGGATATAAAACTTTCCCGCTTTGAAAAAGAGGAAATCTTGTTTTCGGTTTTGATGATTTAAAAAAAAAAAAAAAGTTGTTTTCGTGCACCAATTTAATATAACGTTTTATGATTGTGTTAAGGTGAAGCATCAATAGTGTTTTGGGAAATCAGGACAGTGCAGTCGTACTCAACTCATATTTTCACTGAAGCAGCAAATCCTTCAATGTTCAGATTAATATGATAAATATCAGATTGAACAGATCAAATTGAATTATTAGTTTAGAGTAGTCAACAAGCTAGTCAGATTGACTTGTACGTAGCTAAATAGCGTATTTTGTCAATTCATTTGTCTCCTTTAATATATAAATAATTTGTTATTGTATCATTTTCTGTTGTTTAGCACTTTAGCAGTTATACAGAAGACTTTGTAATGTCCCTCTCCAAATAAAAAAAAAAACGAATAAACTAAAATAAGTAAATAAATAAATAAACAGCTACCTGCGAGAATGTATAAATTATCCATTGAAATTCCAATGGTAATGCGGCTCAAGACAGATTTTATTTACAGAAACAGAGGCAGGGCCCCTTTCTCTCTCAGCGTAGACTGCAACAAAATTCAATTATTATTATTGATAATCAAGGCGTTTGGCAGCCTTACAGCAGCCCACAAACATACGCGCGCTGTGAAATCTAATTCAGCTGAAGCGCAAATCCATCATTTACACCGTCCCCATTTCAAATGCTATAAAACTTCCAAACCCATAGATTTGTCTCCGACAAAAATAACATGAAGGTGCTTTTCGATCGATGGCGGAATCCCTCGGATTCGGGCACCAGCTGAATATTTTCTACGACTTTGCATTTTGTTCTACTGGGTTGGAGCCCACAGGGGAGAGGGGCTGTTTTCACTTGCGGCATCATCAATACCTAAATCCTGGTGAACAAGTGACACTGAGAAGCTGTAATCAATAGTTCCCTGTGCATTTTTTTCCTCTGGTCAAATGGTTCAGTGCTACTGACAGGCCTGACACTTAGAACATGACGCTAAATCTTTATCAATAGCCCATTGAGATGAGTGGCAAAACACGACACAGGCGGTCATTAATGCTCACGGTAATTGCTAAATAAACTAACTCCTTGATAACACGTTTGTTACAAAAAGGAAGAAAGATGGAGGAGGGAAACTCTGTACGATGTATTGATTGTCTCTGAGCCGCATTTAGCAAATCCTGTCCAGGACAATACAGAGCCGCATTTAACCGCGATGTTGGGCGTTGCCGGGTGATTTAGGTCTAATCTTACCGGCCACTTTGAGAGACTCGTTGACCTAGCCCGCCAGCAATTCTTGTGAAAACAACATTGTCGGAGCATCGCATTGACACTTTTAGGTATTGAAACCGTTTGGGATGTAATATTGCTGTAATATCCTGCTTTCACATGCCCCCGTCAAAAGTGTGTCGCCCTCGCGCTGAACTCAGTTCAGTCATCAGTGTGTGGCCTCGGACCGTGCAATATAATGAATACCGAAATCCGGAATTTCAGAAAAACCGAGCCCAAAAGCGGATTGTTTCCAGATGTGTGAGAATGTGCTCAGTGCTACAGTACATGTTCTGTTTTCAGAATTCAGAAGAAAACATTGATTGCTCTGATGATCGTGAACGCATCGCTCTCCGTCACGTCTCTGAACAGTCATTTGCCATGACCTTGCACTAATCACCCCAACACTCCTCCAGTCCCATGAGCCTCTCTACTTGTTTTATGGTCCTCCTGTACTATTGTAATGAGCTTGTTAAGTCAACTCCACGGGTGCCTTTTAAGGACCACAGACATCACAATGAATCTAAACCACGGGAAAAAGAGAGCATTTGAAGTTTCCTCTTTTCTTTCTCTCTTTCTTTCTCCTGTAAAAAGGTAAGTTAGCCCAACAGTGTCCTTGGTATAATTTTCCGGAGCGACTCTGTACCGTGCACAGCTGCTAGCGGCATCTCGCTTTACCGTCTCATAAAGTTGAAGGTCATTGTATGAATTATGTGAGCAGAGCAAACTACAAAAAAACGAATAAATAATAAAAAAAGAACCTGTGGAATATGTATCACCCAAATATCATTCTACTGACTGTGCTGCAGAGATGTGAGCCCTCAACATGATATATAGTGCACACACGCCAAATTACTCAAATGACCCAACTGAGGCACCAGTCAGTTGGGTCATTTGCAGAAAGTTCTGGGAGAACATCAGTTAGAGGATCCTCCAACATTGTTTGAGTCTGGTGTTTGGGAGCATTATGAATTAAGTATTAACAAAAGTAGTGATGGGGATAAGGTAGCAGATAAAACCATATCTTTGTGCAAGCATTGCTTCACAAGTGTGCTGTATGCTTTTTCTGCTTCTTGTAATAGCATTTGAAACAACAAAGGAGAGACAGTCTAGTGAACAGTAAAGAACTTTGGTAAGCCAAGTATTGCATATCTTTCAGTGCCTGACATCTTTGACTGTCTCTGCTCACTGGTTACATTTCTTGGAGCTGCTTTTCACCTTGGGGAGATGCTCAAAAGAAAACACCTCCCCCACGTCATCGTCAATGGATGGCTAACAGTAATAGGGTGACCAGTGCCACTAACATAACTAGAGGGGGAGCAAGCGCATCTGCAATGCTCTGCTCCATAACCAACTGAATTCAGTGGTCTTGCCAATATCATGTCTTCACTCAACTACTGATTTAGGCAATATACTGGATGTAAAATGTAATAAATTGATGAATAATTTTGCATTGAAGTGGTTGAGGAGAAGGGGTGTATTCTGAAATCCTCCTCCCCCTTTATTCTCTCTCTCTCTCTCTCTCTCTCTCTCTCTCTCTCTCTCTCACACGCACACAAACTTTGAAGATGTTTGTATTTATTTTCAGTACTGAGAGGATGAACGTTAATGACAGAAAGGGGACGGTCACAAAGCTGAACTTGTAGTATATTGGATGACACGACCCCTGTGGATACATCAAATACAAGTATAATAAGTTTAAAACAAAGTGAGTAACAAAGTAATTCCAAAAAAGATTTTGAAACTTGCAATATAGCAATTAATGGCCACTCTTTCTTATGGCAATACTTACTGGGTGCATAATAGCACTTTAGGCGGGGAAGTGTCTCAACTCAATTAAAAATTAAAATAAAACATTTTTTACAGAGGGTGCACAATTAACACAAGTTGATGAATATAGGTCACGAGAGGAAGAAAGAAAAGAACGCATTATTTAACTAATAAAGAAAATGTGTTGCTATTAGACTTAGCCAAATCAGCTTGGAGAGGTGAACTACCTTGAATAGTTTAAACATATTTCAGTGCCGGGGGTGTTTATACTGATAAATGGAGTTGTTACAATGAAGGAGAAAACAGGTTAAGTAAAACCTGAACTTCTTCATTGGCTGTAGAAGAAGGTAATCATTTGATTGAAAAAATCTGATTAGTCTTTAACATTATGACATCAAGCATATTGCCAAGCACCATAATCCAGGTTATATTAGAATAGGGTCATCACAGAAATTAACTTTTTGTTCATTAATTTGTATGGATTAGTAGAGGGCAAAAAGACAGTAAATCTGTTCTAGTTTTTATAAAAATCATTTAAAAGTGCACACCAATTGTGGCTGTTGGGTGACTTTGGGGTTAATCAGACTGATGTGTCCTTTTAATTGCTTTCTATTCAGAGTAAATTCATTAGATAATGTTCTCTTCAAAATTCATGAATCAATTTAACAGAAGGAACCACATTAACAGCTTTGGGTTCATTAGCACATGCAGTCGCGCTACCAGCCGACCGCTAGAAGTGTTCCTTTAGGCAAACAGATTTTGTATACCATGATTACTTAAGAAGGATTTATTTGAAATCCATTTCTTCTCCCTATTAAAGCATTTTTTTTTTTGCCTGCCCAATCTTAGTGTTGGATAAAAGCTGTGAGAGAGCACTTTCTGAGGTGGGTTCCCGTGTGCCTCCTGAGAGAGAGGGCCGTTTCCCAGTGACCGTTTCAATGACTTTATTCGGATTTCATTTTGATTTTCTCACAAACTAAGGGCAGTCAGTCTTGGCCTCGTACCAAATGTGCAAGAATTAAACAGGCAGACTGTACAAACATGACCAGAACATGGCGCAGATCTCCAGACCACTGGAAGCTTTCCAGAAACATCAGTGTTGAGTGATGGAATATTGTTGCAGGGTCAAGGTATATCCCATGTCGGTTTAGTTTTCTACTGTGAAAATGAACATGCGTTATTGGAATCATACACACAAAATCCACAGAACTGTTTTATGTAAGCATTTCACTGTCATTTCAAAAAATCTTTTACTTAACTAAATTTGTACAAATATAAACAGTTTGTATATTGGAGTATATATATATATATATATATATATATATGCTGCATAGTAGTTCTGAATAGAAGGCACCAGCTAGAAATAGGATTAGGCTACTTTTTGTAAACAGATTATGCCATTCATACAGTGATTCTGTCTGTCACCAGGCCTGTGTAATAGAGAAGGAGAGGTAATCCATAGATAAAATGATGGTCATTTGGTCTGTGTGTTACAATATGAGAAATGCCATGCTTTGTACCTGATGTATGTGAGAGATCAAATTGTCAGTAGCTTTGGAGGTACCAGATATGCTTGTTAAGCAGTAGTCGACTGAACACATTTGTTAAGAATGAATGTAGTACAAAATGAACAAATAATAAAGTCAAGTTAAAAATATTTATTCACCTGCTTGCCGATGGAGAGAACCAGTTGGGAATGGATGTCTACTAATGCTAAATCTAAAAGGATGTGTGTGACTGCTACTTTCTCAGCAACTGCAGGTATAAGGTTTCACAAACCTTTCAATGTATCCATTAATTGCTTCAGCAGATTGTGAAAACACCTTCCACAAGTTAGATCTGTGTGGTCCTTGTTCATAGGAACAAGGATTTCTTTGTTATGCATACTTCTGTAATCTCATTTAAACTGCATGTAGTTGCAGTTCTGGTACCTGTAAAATTTGTTATATGTGCAAAATAACAAAAATGGCAACGTACCAAATAATTCATGGTAATGTATCAATAAATCACTGCCATTTATACTTGTTATGATTCAATCAATACATTTAAATATGTTGTTCTTTATACTGGAATGCCTAAACTTTCAGAATTCTATAAAGTACCTTTTTGAGTTTTGTTCTAAAAGGCAAACAGCTTTTAATTGGCTATAATGTCAGCAATGCAGCCATTCAGCTATAACATTAGCAAGACCCTTTTGGCTAAATATACCAGCAGCCATTAAAGATGTCATCAGTGAGCTCACAACCAGCAGCGCTAAGCAAATACGAGCAAAGGGAGCAAATGACGACGACAAGCAGTCGACACAAAAACATTCGTACTTAGCCCTGTTTGACTTCCCGATATTTCCGAACGCAGAGTGTGAATCTGTGTCAGCTTTATTAGCAAACATGTCACGCCGCTGCCTCCTTGCTTCTAAAAATACACCCCGTTCCCTAAACCAGGCCTGCACCCCAAAGTCACTCCCCTCTCCGTGCGGTGGAGCCATATAATCAAGGTAATTTGCCGTAACTTGGGGGAATATTTACAAAAATCTAGTGGGGATAAATTTGATTGATATCCACCCATGTGACTTATTAGGCTTTGTCTAAAAAAAGGCCCCAAGGTACCGTTAAATAATTTTTCATTGATAATCACGCTGTCACCGCTATCAGCCAACTTTGCGAGAGACAAACCTGACTGAAGGGAGGTAAGCCCCTTAATTTCTTAATAAATTATTCGGCGCTGCAGGACTATAGGGCTAGGGCTGGCGGAAGGCACATCATTACTGACAGAGCTGTCAGAGGGACAGGTGAAAGGAAAACTGGCAAGCTTTAATTTCTCTGCTGAGGGACGAGAGGTTCTTTGGGGATTAATCTCCTTATCAGCGCTGAGCCTTTGCCTCAGGGCAGGCAGGGCCATTCAGAAGACATCGGAACAGGTTTTTTTTTTTTTTTTTTTTTTTAAGTGATGGAATCCAGCTCAAAGTGGCGACGTTGACTTTTGGGTTCTCGGCTGTTGAAACAAGGAAGTCATGATCCGTAAAAGTGGGCCTGGGCTCTGAGTAGCGTCTCCCTTCCTCAACCCCCTTGGGTTAGAAGTGGCCAATCGTGTATTGGAGAGCATTCAATGTGGACCTTGGCATGTTGAATCATATTTTAACCAAGGTCTGGCAAGCATATTAAATGACATTGGGTTTATTTGCCTACCTCAATAAAATAATCATAGTTTTTTTTTTTTTCTACTGAACTGTTTTTTTTCTCATGGTATCTGGTCAAAAAATAAATAAATAATAAATAAATAAGGTTTTAGCAGTAAAATTACTTTTTTGGGAATGGTTCTTATGTTTACATTCCCAGATATTATTATTACTATTATTATTATTATTATTTATTTTTTCCCAATATGCATAGAACATGAGGTCTCAAATAAGATATATTTACACATAATCCTTGTTTGTTGTGTTAGTGTGCTTTTGTCTCACAGATATACCCTCCATATTTACCCTCTAAATAGTGCTAAATACCTGTGTTGTTTAGGAGTCAATTACATATCAAAAAGTGAAAATGCATGAGCAAGCAGGCTCACCCCTGGCTGGGGGCCCTCGGTCCCCTTTCCCTTTGCTGTGAGGCGCACGGGGATCCGGAGAAAGCGTGTTTTGTCTCGTGATTAATATTAATGTACATGAGCACACAGATCTGAACAGGGGGACTGTGTGTACTTAAGCGGGGACGGCGTCATTCGGAACGGCGACGCGCCTCGTATCGACAGCTCCGCGGCTCTCTCGCTTCGGTGACAGTTCGTCCCGACTTCAGACGTTATCAATTATTGTTGAGCGTCCCTGACAGATGCACACGGGACAACCTGCCGCCGTCAGGCCTCGGCATAAACAGACGTCTCTGACACAGCGGAGGCCGCGCTAATTTAGCTCCTGGGGGGTGCACCTTGGGACTTTGATAATTTTGTTGCTGTGCCCGCACTCACTTCTTTCTTCCTTAAAACATAGACCTTGGGAAGGATGTGGTGAAATAAATACAATTTGTTCTTGCCAAACTGCTTGTCAACTCGCAAAACTGTCATGTGTGATTCTTTTTCCCAACAATGTTCTCTGAAAATTAAACAACGTATTGCACACATTGAGATTATTATTACGTTTTGTAACACATTTAAGTCAGACACTTGATTTAGATCCTTGTAATTCAGTAGAGGTCTGTATCGGGCTGAAAATAAGGCCCAAGCCTGGCTAAGCTCGATATCTTTACAGTCTGAACCAGCCTGACAAGCTCTCGCCAAATTTTAAGCCTGAACCCGATAGAGCAACACCGTAGAGCGCAATAGAAAAATAATGCAGCATTTTCCACAAGAAGCACTGCATCCTGACCTCAGTGAATGACCTCACTGAGGAAAGATGGTGCTTCAGCATATTGTCCCCATTAATACACTGTGGCATTCTACTCTGTCAAAAATGCCATGATTACTTACAGAATGGCATAGTCTCCCTTCTAAGTGCTAACCGTGCCAATTAGGATCCACAGTGTTGCAGACATTTGACACGTGAAAATCGAGTGCTAGTGAGCTGAAAGCAAACGGCTAGCCTACTGTTATCTCAGCTCATGAGCAGCCTAGTATGCACTGCATAACATCTGCTGTGATACGCAATATGAGATTATATGCATCTTTTCCTTACCGGAGCAAGACCAAAAAGGCATGCGTCTGCACCAGGCCCGAACAGCCTCTTCTCCTCAGCTATAAGTACACAAGCTGCGGCTTGCAAGAGAGAGATCCGCTTTCTCTAGTTTACCGAGTGGCCCATCCGAACCCCTCCAGCCAGGGGCCAGGTATAACCACGGAGTCCCTGCAGCGTCAACAGTCTCCCTGGGAGGAACGCTATTCCCCGCATCAGGAGCAAAGAGTGGCTTTCATTTGGGTCACCTCAGGTGACTGAGGCGGCAGTAATCTTCCGTACTTAATGAAAGGTTTAAAACACTGGGTGAAGGGGTCAGGACCTTAGTTTTCTGGGGGATCGCCGGTGTCAATTGTTTAAATAAGGGTTGAAGGGACTCTCAGAAATCTTTGCCGTGCATGCGCCCCCGTACATGCCATAAAGACGTTACAGGTCATTAAATTCCACATGGAAGCAGATTATGCCGGTATTGGCGATCGGGGATTCGGGCTCGCAGGATTGGCTGGAGGAAAATGTGCCACTATCGATCAGCAGAAACCAATTGCATGACTTTATGTTTACCATTTTAGCAAATATTTATGAGCAGAGGGGAATTTCGTTTTAGGCTATTGCCATTCGGGAATAAGCAGTAATGCTGTAGAGAGAAGCCCCCTGCTAACAGCCACTCGTTTTCCACTTTACGGAGCGCAGGCATTGTAAATTTGCTTTGAGCACAAATAATGGCTTCGTATAAAACCATTTTTTATCCATGTAGGTAAAACAGGCCTTAAGTTGTTCTGACTAGAAAATTAACATAGCCTTTGAATGATATTTTTTATTGTGCAGGGCATATTTCATATTGGTATGTGAGTGTAGCTTACATACCCACTGTGTCATTCGGGGGTGGGGGGTGGGGCTTAAACATGTTTCATAACTTGTGTCATAACATTTATTGTTGCATGTTTCACATGTTGAGGATGTACTTACTCAGCATTTATGTAAGGTTTGCTTTAAATTGACATTGTCATAGTTACATGGTGTCCAATTCAAGTAAAGACCTTACTGCTTACATTAGTAGTAGTTGTGGGAGTAGTAGTATCGGTGGTAGCAGCAATGGCAGCAGCTGTCACTATCCATAACACAACACACAGCTTTCTTGTTATTTTTTTCTGCAGACAAAGCAGAAGCTTAGCTCTCAGACATTTTAGGGGTCCATAGATCAGAAAGGCAAGAAACTCTTATTGCTCCCCTGATTCTAAGATGAACCGTAAAATTCCACACCAGCATCCGACATCACAGGACACACTGCTTCTCCCTCTCTGCTTCTCAGAGAAGGCGATTAAAACGGCTGGATGAAGCATGTCACTAGGGCTTTGAGAAGCCCTCCTTCTCCTGCAGTACTTACTGGGCAAAGACACCCTTGTCGTCCGCTGGTGGAGGTATTGTGGGAAGAAGTTGAAGGATGATTATTCTGGTACCCGTGTTCCGTTGCAAAATGGGGGGACACTCTCACCCCAACGTGAGGCTTTGCATCTTCTTTTTTTTTTTTGTTTTCTTCTTTGGGTGGTGTGACAGATGAACACTCCGACAACAAGCTTGCCGCCATTATTCTGACTGCACTTAAGGGCCTGGATATTGTGTCACCCTTGTTTTAAACAAGTTGTTTTGCTACAAAAAAGGGTCTTTTTGTTTTAATGTCTCCATCCAAGTTCTGTTCATTATTGAGCACATCAAAGTTAGCTTCCTTTTTATAATTGTAAGCTATGCTGAAACAATCTCCCTGGGATGTATGATGAAATCATTTAATCATTTATAAAGAAAGATTATTATGAAGATTCGTAATCAAAGTGTAACTGCAGTGAAGTCTTTAACCCCACCCTCCACCCTCATCGTACGGCGAACACTGAAATCAGTTTGCAAGGGCAAGAAAGAACTGTCATTCGGCAGTTTGAAGAAGTTGTAATGAACTTGCACTATACACAGAGGTTTAGGGAAGTATTAACTTGTCACAAAATGTTGACTTTCCTAACAACCTGGACCCGCACCACGAGAGTGATTGACAGTAAATATAACAAGTCAACAATTAGATCCCTAGTTTACATATGTAAAGTCTGTTTCCCTGTGCAAAACAATCTATGTGGAACATGGATTCATCCAGACTGACCCCAAAAAATGGTGAAAGGTTCTTTCCACTTGCAGCAACTAGGCTATATTAAATATAGTCAGAGGCTAGCCGTTGTGCATAATGGTAACTGATAACCGATAACTGTTTGAATTATTTATTCAGTCAACTGAGTAGTTCATTTAATTACAGTCACTTTTCAGTTTGTAATAGCTTTTTATTTGCATTGCACGTATATGACTGATACACATGCTGCTTCACTATCTTACATATTAATAAACCCGCAACTACCAAACTTAGAAACGGATGCAAAATAGGAAAATGAGCATATTAACACGAGAGTAATAATGGAAACAGTAGTTAAAGACCAGAAAACACATTGCATCATTTGAAATGCCTTGGGCAGAAATGCATCACACATTGCATCATGGGTACTTAAGACCAGAACTAGCTCATTAAAGCCACCAAACTTTATTAACTGGTAAAATGTTAGTGCGGCGTATAATGCATTCGGCAGCCCGGCCGAATCTGTCCACGGAGTAGAATGCGCACTTCCAAATCGTGGCACGAGTTATTGCTGTTTAGGGATTCTGTGCATGAGAAGGAGACATTATTATTTGATGATCCTGTATTCTCTGTGTGCAGAGTTCAATGGGTGATGGTGTCTCTAATAGCAGACGGAGGAGGTTAGAACCTGACATGCACTGTGGTGCGTGTGTGCAGCGGGTCTGTCAGATCCTGGCCCCGATTTTGCATTTTGTTAACGGGGTAGAGGGGGGTGGAGGGGGGGTGCCACCACCAGAAAATTGTCAGCGTGCATCTGCACCATAAAAACGGCTAATTACAAAGGAGTAAAATGATCTTAGGAAATACAGAGTCTCTCTTCTTTATTATTATTACTATTATTACTATTATTATTATTATTATTATTACTACTACTACTATAATAGACACGTAAAATGTATAATAATGTAAACCTTATACATAACTCATATAAATTAATACCCTAAGAAGAATGTATGGCCCTTTTGTTCACCAGTGTATATTGCAATGATAAGCTTCAAGCAAAGCAATAAAAAATAAAAGACAAATTTGTTCATGAAGCAGTCCATCTCGTAGCACTGAAAAGAACATCAAAAAGTTTTAATGGTTTCAATATTTAGCTGCTGCAGGGAAAAAAACTCTATAAAGAACACAGACAAAATCCAGTTAATGGCTGTCTCTCCTATTAAAGTTAAAAAAAGAAGCGTAATGCTTCTTATAATCATAGGACAATTTGCAAATCATTAAGAGAAATGTAAGATTCCATTAAAATACAAACTGAGAGTCCCTCACTGGATTAATAATCTTTTTGATAATATTTTGAATTTTTACTCTCCTCCACCCCCCACCCCCTCACACAATCGCCACTCCCCACCCCCCACCCCAGCCAGCCAGCCACCTCAAATGATTCGCTCCTCAACCCGCAATTTGCCGCGACCCACCACTTTAACGAGACCGCGAGTAGAGCCTGATCTCCTATTCAGAGCAGGTACTAATGAAGAATTCCATATATTCTGAAATTTAATTAAAACCCCAAAGATTTCAAATTAGATGCAATTTGAAGTGCCTAGGGCAGAAATACATGCACTCGTGTGGCAAGGGTATCACACTGAAAGTTGATATTGTAATTGGTCTTGATGTATTTTTGTGTTGCCAGGCTAGAGCACAGAGCTCATAACCATATACAAATTCTCTGTAGATTACCTGCTCATTGAAAATGCCATCACTCAGGTAGTCCTCCGCTAAATTACCATGCTACTAAAATGCACAAAGTGATTGGAAGGGAAGAGTGGCACAGCTGGCCGATGTTGCCAATGAGTTATGTATGCGTTGCCGTGGTTTTTTATTTATTTATTTTTTTTTGTCTCTGTGAAATATGCTCAGCTGAATATTAAAATATAATTGGCATTCAACCTAAGTAGCTTAAACCATTTTGTTATTTTCTTTTAAAATGATTTGGATCCTCCACAGTCATTATTTTCAAAGAAGCAATTCATAGTCTAATGACACCAAGGTAATCAAAAAGATTCCCGCTCTCAGATATGCATCTCGGTTAGGAGAAAAAGATACTTTTATGCATACCCCGACTTATTTATTTATTTATGTTTTTTTTTTTTTTTTGTTTCAAAATTCCTTTGAGCATCTATTATTTCCAGAATGCCGTGACTCTGAAATACCTTATGATGAGTAGGAGGACATCTTGCAAATCCACCGCATACGGAATGTCACTTCTTCCTCGCTCGTCATATATTTTTAACTGCGAGGGTGCAAACGCTTTCCCGGGCATGCATAATACATTGTCTCCAAGAAATTAGTTAATGGGTCCGGGGACCCCTGCCGAAATTGACTTCAGATTTGAGGCTGCCGCTTATTCTGTTACTGTCTGCATCAAATGTTTGTACGTATGCAGCGAGGCTGGTATGTGTGCAAAACCCAGTGTGGAGGAGGAAAAAAATGGGGGGAAAAACTGCTGGAATGGGCCCCTTTTACATTAATGCTTTTGAAATGGAAGACTGCATGAAATCATCACGGAGTGTCCACGAACGCCTATTTATTGAATGAAATGAAATCTGTTAAGTGTCAAAGGCAGTTCAGTAATTATTACGTGTGACCCCCACTTTGGTACAATCACAGGAGGGCAGGCGCTTGCAAAAAGACTTTTTGAAGCATTTAGCAAAGAAGCATCACTCTGCCCGTCACCGGCATTCTCACATCAAATTGTAGAATATGTACCTGCCAATCACTCCAATTTGAATTTCCTGTTGACAGGAAGGAGCCGGCGGAAAATGGAAATATGATGACTTGTCATCTCATCATAGAAAAATTCCATGTCCGGCAGTTGCAGGGGAGCAATAATTTTGCAAAACCCCTCGGTTTCAAAATAACTTTTAATATTGAAAAAAAAAAATAGATGGTGAATTATAGACGCCTGCCAACGCAGTGATGTGACAGTGCCATCTGTCTTTTTGATGGAAATGGAGAACTGTATCAATGCCAGTGTACCTGCTGAAACTCAGCCGCTTTCTGAACTGAATTTAACACGGACAGATTATACATTCGCATTCATACGATCCATAAAAAAAAAATATACTGTAAATGCAAATTGAAGTGCGAGGGGGAAAAAATCTGAAAAAAATAAATAAATAAAAATCAGGCCAAAGCATGGCTGACGTGTTTGTCTATGGAGACCTAAAGCAATTTGAAACCTGTTCAGAAAGTGATATTTTGGTGGAAAATATTAATGCTTCACCCAACGGTGTAACGGTATCACTGTCTCCCCACATTGACATTGCAGTACACAGTAAGCTACTGAAAACAGCTCTGAATGTTCTCCAAAACAGAGAGAGAGGGAGAGAGAGAGAGAGAGAGAGAGCTTGTTAACCAGAAAGTTTGCTTCCAACAACTGTGCCGACGTTGTGAACACCCCTCCAAGAAATGAATAAAGTAATGACATAAATATGCTAAATAATGACTTGCAATTTGGCAGAATCAGCCCTTCTCTCTCTCGTCCACAGAACGGAAACAAATGGCTGTCTCATGTTGAGTAATTGTCATCAGACTGCTCTTGGAAGGCTTGTAATTGTCAATTCTTAAGGCGCTCTCCTGTTTTTTTGGCAAAGGGACGACCTGCGCTAACAAAAGGCTCATTGAAACTTTACAGCCGTTCAGATGTGCTCACTTTTAAAAAAAACTTTCAGCCAGCAAATGTCAAGAGTTGAACTGCATCGTTTTCAGCGCCTGTGCCAAGAATTATGGAGAGCCGGGCCAAGACTAACACAGGCACTTGGAGCGGCGGCGGATTACCAGTCCTCATAACTGGCCTGTGTTATGCGCTGTCTCTCGTTTCAGGCGCTATAAAATACACCATTATGGCGGAGAAAGTAAAGAGTAATGTGATGTAACTCGCAGTGAAATCTCTAACCCCTATAGCTTTGCGGTTTGAAACAAAAAGAAACAAAAATCCTTCACGAACCTCAGAACAGGATGGGATGTTGAAGCGCACACGGGGTGGGAGTACATCTACGGGCTAAAGCTAGCGAGTGGGCCATAGACACACAACTAGCCCTGCAACCGTTTGTCTCTGACCCTCAAGACTTACACAAGAAATATCGGGGCTACGTCAGTGCTGTGAAAGTAGAACCCCGGGCGACTGAAATGCAGTGGTTCATTGGTCCTGTTAGGCTCCTTTAAGCTAGCTGTGCAGCATATTGCCAGTAAAGCGTGTACAATCCGGTGACTCTCACGGACATAACGTAACAATTAACACGATCAATTTTCCAGAGATGAACAGGTGTTTCCTGAATGTTTTTTATTAGTTTGTTTCATATAATTTTGTGCACCTGCTATGGCGATTGGTGTTATGCAGTAACACTTCTGCTGCTGGGTGTGACACCGATGACTCGGCATCATCTCTGCTAGTTACATTATCTTTTATGCACAAGTCACTCTCGCATTAGAATTTATTATGACTACCAAAAAGGTAAAAATGTGATGTCGTATCCATACTCGCTGTGAAGGTAAATGTAAATGTGGATTGTAAACTTTTTTTTAAATAAAAAAGGACTCACATGTCAGGATTCTATCATTTGTCCTTAATTTGGACTCATTTTAAAATGCAAGTGTTCATTTTTATTCTTTGCTAACACATTTTGGTGACAACTTGCCAAATTGTGTTTGCAAAGAAAAACAAATGCTTACATGTATTTGTTAATGTTAAATGTTAAGAAAAAAAAGTTTATTGAACCCAGACTGGAATTTATTTATTTATTTATTTTTTTATTTATGGATATGCTACACCAGTCCAAAACAATTCAATACAGGCAACTAAGATATACTTTAATCATAATGCTAACTGCAGTTCTTCCTCTGGTATTTGAATGGACTGTCAGCAGTAGATATGACACTCCATCTACTTGTTTCAATATGGCTCATTAAGTGATGCTTTCTAGTGTTGGATAAAGTAAAAATAAATAAATAAATAAATAAAAAAACAGAAGAGAAAAAAGCAACGAGATTAATCCTCTCCAGAGAGAGAACATTCCTGAATGATAGAGAAACCGACTTCAATGTGATGAGGGGGATTTACATTCCATCTTATTTGTCTGCTTGCATCTCTGAATTAGAATCCTTCCTTATTCATTTCCTAGACTATGAGCAGGGAAAAGCCTAGTTTCTCACCGGTCGTCCCCACCAGTTTGGCCATTCAGCTGAGTTAGCAGCATTACCTTTGTGCCCTGTCCGGATGACCAATGGCAGTGTCCATTTGGGTTACCCAGCACGTCACTGATTGGATGTTCAAATATTCATATTTACTAATGAGACGCAAGATCCAATCACATGTTAATAAATGCATCCCTTCAGGGAAGCATTCATGGACAGGGTCTTGATATACACAGACTACTGAAGGTTGCTAACTGCAGAGCTTTATAACTGAATGTCTGGTGAGCTATAGTCTGAAGTGTGTCTGTGCAGATAGTGTCTCTGAAATACTGTGCTGAATATTAGCTGTTATATAAATGCTAGCAAACCTAATGTAGAATACTTTTTGGAAGATCTATATGATCTACATTCAGGCCTGAAGTCCAGGGCAAATCCAACCTTCAGCAACTGAAACAATTAGGCAGAGAATTCACCCAGTCTGAGTGAATCAGAATTGGACCTCAGTAGTCTTGTGCCAGGTTAAATATTGTTCATGATGAGGGTGTTTGTCATTTAATGACAGTAAAAACAAAAGGCCTAGCATACGTGTTTAATTTTATGTCCATGTACTTAAGTTCAACTTCTTCATGGACATGTGTAATTGCCCTTGTAGTTCAATAGCTTCATAGGCGTGTGTAATTGTTCTTTCCACAATTTATTTAAATTTATCATAGCATGTGACTTTGTAAACTTATTTTCTTTGACAGTTAAATTTGAAAAAAAAAAAGATTCAAAACCAAAAAAAAAAAGAAATAATAAAATCCTCACCAACTGTAAATGAATAATTTAGTCCCTAATGATTAAAAAACAATTACAATATGCACAGCTATCAGGTTAAATTTTATTCAAATGCTGGCTCTACTTGTGTTTTCTCCCATTTTTTTCCAATCATTGAAACCCTTGAGATTTAAGCACAATTCATTATGTATGAGGCTCAACTTACAGTACTTGACTGTTGATTAATAGAAAGTTTTCACCATGTGCATTTGCAACACTGCTTGCATACAGTACAGCTTCTTGTTGTTCCCACAGACTAATTATTTACACGCTGAAAAAAAAAATCCAGAAAATGTGTCTTATTAAATGCACGCATCTATTCTTAGTATGGCCCAAAGGGCAGATGTAGAATGAAGATTATTCAGTAGATCTGACAGCTTGGAAATGGAGTTATTAATACTGTAAATCTGACACTTAAAGGGCAAACAGACATTTTTTTTTTTCAAGCCACAACTAACTACAGTACAGCTTTGACTCATGAATAAATATGAGGTGTAAGACAACAGTGGTCTTTTTATTTGAATACCTCAAAAAATGTGATAATACACGTAATTTCCAGCTGGAGTACTTGACACCAGGTATGATAGATACAGCCTTGTTTGACATTAATGTTCACAGTTTCTGCTTGGGTCTTCTGGAGTAAACGCATAGCAGCTTGACATTTGTTGCATAGGTTAGGTAAGATTTTTTGCATCTTACTTCACATATGCAACACCTTTAGTAACTTCCATAGTGGTCTGCTTGAACGATGGCTTAATGCATTATTGTAACTTCACTGATGCTTAGATGCAAGATTGGGACTGATGCAATAATCCACTGGTGAGCTCAGCAATAGCAAACAACCTGGTAGACAACGGTAGACCACTGTAGTGGATGACAGAAGAATACTTTCAGCTGTGAAGAAAAACCTCTTTTCAACTGTTGAACAGATCAATAACACTCTCCAGGATGGAGGCATAGATGTGTCAAAGACTAAAATAAAGAGATGGCTTCACCGGCATAACCTCAGAGGTTTCACAGCAAGGAGGAAACCACTGATAAACCACACGAATAGAATGGCCAGGTTAGTTTGCTAAAATAGTACATACAGAAAAAAAAAAAAAACTGGAGAGTTCTGGAACAAAGTCTCATGGACAGATGAGATGAGTATTAACCTGTAGTGACAGAAAGAGAAAAGTGTGGAGAAATAAAGGAACTGCTGATGATCCAAAGCACCCCCGCCCTCGTCTTTGAAGCATGGCGGCTTGCATATGTTACGGTTTAACGCATGCATGCAGCGTGATTCTGTGAGTGGCCATATCCTGCATTCCGTGATCTCGACACAGCTCTGCATGCATCTGCAGTGTCTTTGTCTCCACCATACGGTATGCATCACTACATTCTATTCTCAGTCTAAGCCTCCAGAAATAACACTCCTCGGCAGTTAAAAGGCACTGCAGCAACGATTAAATCGCTGCATGCTTTTTTGCTATCTCACCGTTTGCTTTCCAAGCCAAGAATTTGCGTAGAGCTTTTCATTGAGAGGTCAGCAATAGGTAAAAGTGAGTGGATGAGAGTCCCGGTCTTCTGGAAGCAGAGGTAGTAGGCATCTGTGTGGCACTGAACGCCTTTACTGATTTGACATGCTGGACAGGTTAAAGGGCAGCTTGAATCTGTTCAGTAGATTTTGGCTTGTAATTGCTACAGTATGCAAATTGTATAATAAGAAAGGACATGTACATGGACAGCCAAGTGCACGAAAGTGCACAGGCAGCACAGGTGCAGGGTACACACTGCACATACACTGGCAGACTGGGCTTCGCTACCCACAAGAAAGGAAATTCAGATATATGTGATGACAAACAAATCTCAAAGTATGTGAAAAGAAAAGAAAACTTTTTTTTTTTTAACTTAAGTATTAACATTAAGTGGCTGTGGCTTGTAAAGGGGGCATTGGCTTGCTGATGTGTACTGGCACTAAAAACCAAACCTCATTTACCTGCTTAATGACCCACATCACATATCATTTTCTTGTCGTCATTTCAGCAGCAAATGAGACAATAGGTGGTTGCAGTAATGAAATAAATAAATAATAACGTTAACCTTTATGTTTTGGCAAAACTGGAAGGCTGGCCCGTAAAGTGTAATTGTTCGCACTGGGCATACTGAGATGTTGAAATATTTGTATCCAGTAACTGCCAGCTGACTAATCTAACAAGAAAAATTACACGCAATAAAAGGTTGTGGCCTTTCCAGCATAAATCACTGCATTTAATTACATCCATCTTTGTGACAAATTACACAGGCGATGTGTAAAAACACTAATACTGTGCAGTAGCTCAATAATGACTATGTATCGCTGCTCTTATCCAGTGGATCTTTTCCTTTTTTTACCTTTTCTGTTCCGCAGATTCAGATTATACTGCTTAAAGCAATTATATTTAATCACTACCTTTTTCTGATGATGCATTTTTATTTATATTTTTATATTTTTTGTTAATTTTGTGGAGCAGTGCTGCTGGAGATTTCTATTTTTAATACTTCACAACATTTATTTTTTCTCATACCAAATACAAAATGTCACATTCTTGCACTTTATCTTTAAAAATGTCAGTATCTGTATTAATTTAGAGTTAATTAATTAATTTTGAGTATTGAACATGTTTTGAAATGCTAATGTATAGTTTAATCATTAAAACAGTCCATAAATTGTACAAACATTGCATTTTATCAGGCATATGCACAGATCGGCACCAACATATGCTGAAGCATATGCCCCCTACCCTTAGAAAGCAATAGTGTTTCGTCAGGCTGCGGCTATTTTAAACAGTCCAGCTTAGCACAGGTATCTTTTTTTTTATTTTGAGCACATGCTCCCCAAAAGGTCTGTGCACGACCTGGCATTTTATCACGGACTGTCCCGCAAACTGTATTTCTTGGCATTTTTAAACACTCAATGGGGTTAAGAAAATTTGAAAAATGGTAATGGACCGGGAATGAGCTATTGAGAGCATAGCTGTTATTGCGTAAGACATCATTGTGAGTGAAGAAGATGAACTGGCCTACCTGGACCTTCCACGAATTGCAGAGTTGCAGTGAACTCCAACAGGGAAATACAAGGTCTGTTAGGATGGTGTATCCACCCAGGCTCCCTACTCCTTCAAAAGACAAGGAACAAAGAATAAAGCATGAAGAGCGAAGACCTGTGAACGATGACCTTTTGGTTCACATGGAAATACTTAAAACCTCAGTATAACCTCCTTGCAATTTAGTGAAGCGTGTGAATTATAAGGGTATAGCGTGTGAAAGGAGAAGTGTCCATTAATTTGTTCAGATATAATTTTATGATTATACTGCCATTACGTGTGCTGCGAGTAAGCTGGCTGCCATAATGCTTAATGGCCATCTTGATGTACATTTTATATCTGGGATCCAAAATGCATGCATTGTCTATTTTGGCAAAAATATTAATCAAATTCATCATGAAAAATATTTGTTATAGTTGCTAATAATGGTTCAGTTTGTCTATATCAACAGATTAATATCCCTTTTTAACCATTTTTGTGCAATTTATGATTTAAAAAATAATAATTATATGTAGGTTATAGACATGTTGTAATTTGGCTTATAAAATATATGTTATATACGGTATGTTTCTTTGAATTATATTTAGCATTTTAGGCATTTAGCTCACGCTCCTATCCAAAGCGACTTACATTTAGTACAATATTAGATATAAAAACAGTAACAAGTTAAAATTGTATTATGCCACCATTGTGTGTTACTTAAAAACTACTTATAAGATTCATTGAGAATTCTAAAAGCTGCTATTGCAAGATTGACTCCCACCACCACCCTCCACCCAGAATTACAAGATAAGTTTTATGACATGCCATAGGTTGAGACTTGTATGTTTTGAACCTTTATTTTATTTAAAAATACACGAATGCACTAACATCTATAATTATGTATTCAATGATAATTTATCTCCTGTGAGGCCAATTATGATGCCTTTTTCTTTAGTAAATTTAATGGGAGATACATTGATGTTGCATGTGATAACATGAACATAACATTTTCCTACTGAAATCTGTAGTTTTTACTTCTTCGTAAGCCTGCTTTAACAAATTTAACAGGAACTCTTTGTGAACCCTCATGATCACAGTTTGCATGAATCTTTCTGCTGGAAACTGGAAACGCTTCTCTATGGAAACCTGGAAGTACACTGATCTCTTAGATCAACTCTCCTTTACTTGACTAATCCTACGTGTTGTGTCTTATTAAAAATAAAACTTACTTTCCAGTTGAGAAGTGGCTATCGATAATACGAGGCTTATACAGGGCTTATTTTGTCGTGATTTGGACGGAAAACACCATCTGTGAATATTCCTGTGCATGCTGACCACAATTTTTAATTTATTTTGCAGCTTAATCTGCAAAAAATGGGATCTGAAGTGACTTGCCAGACTTTTTTGGAGTTACATGAATAGTTACAGACCCCAGGTCTGAAATAAATTATGAAAGTAATTGCCATAGCGATAGATGATGGCTCTCCTTCAGAGAGATGAATCACAGCGATTAATAGTGTCTGTGATGCTGTCTATTTTAGCCGTATTGCATGTTTTCTTTTTGTTTGTTCTTTATCAATATGAGAGAAAATCACATTGATTGTATAGCCTCTCTTTTGTGGTTTGCTGAAGAGAGATACAATCACCTGTGGATAGACAGACTTTCCACTCGAATATGTGCCCTAAAGCCCTATAGGAAATTCATTTAAAATGGAAGTGGAAGGGGTACATTGTGATTGACAGAGATATTACAAAGCTGCTGATGCAGACGTGGATTATCCACAAAATCCATCTCCATATCAAAGTAGAATAGCCTTTCAAAATGGCATGCTGAATGTCTAATATCATGCAAAAAAAAAAAAAAAACTTTTAGGAGTAGAAGGAACAACTAATCATGGCTTGTTTTTCACATCGTTGCAGGTTTGATGGCCTTTGAAAGCTAGAAAATACAGACGTAATATTTGCTTAAATGTGTTGCTCAGTATGAATAATATGTGCCATTTTTGCCCTACAGCAGCAGTTTTTACCCTGTTAGTGTTGACTCCTGCATCTTGCATATACCATTTTAGCCATGGCTCACAACCAAGAAAATTATATAGAGTATTTAGCCATGTACAGTATAGTGAGCTGCTTCTACAACACACAAACATGTGTAATTATCCTGGTTAAGTGGCTGTTTTCTTCTCTTTGTTGTAATTCAGTTGGAGTTAAGAAAATAAAAATAATGTCAATAGTACAACAGTAAAATAGAAAATTTATAGCTGAACCAGTTGCTGTTGAACCGATGGCAACTCTAATTTATTCTTGAAACTGAAAACATTCTGCAGCCCTTCAGAATAGGCTAGCGGCATGTTTGCCTGTTACTGTAAATTTCAACGGTCTCAGTGTCTAACCTTCAAGCCTCAAGGTTGTTTTGCATCATGTGTTGCCACAGTAATCATCTCTTAAGGAGGGTCTGAATCTGGACCCCCAGGTAAGATGTTTTGGTTGCCTGTGTAAGCAATTTATAACAGGCACCGTCACAGAAACCTCGCGGTACTGTGAAACCACTGTGTGCAATGCATTCACTCGAATGTTTGTGTTCACTGACCTTTCAGGAAAATATCAAATATAACAACATTACAGCCTTTAAAAAGTAATTAATTGTGTTGGCAATATGTAGGCCTTAACCGAATACTCTGATGCCAAAGAGCAGTAAAGTTATGGGCCTGGATTCAGTCAACATTAATGCCTAACTAGAACTTGCCAGCATTCATTTTTATTCAGCATTAACTGAATTTAGCCTATGATGGTAATAGCATTTGCAGTAGTGGAACAGCTAAAGGTGTCTGGGAATATGCCTGATTTAAAATTTTCTATTCATTCATTTGCATGCAAACATATATGTGTACTTACAAAAAGTTTGCCTTTTTATAGAAATGCATTTAAGGCTGCTCCTTCACCATATGTCCATTTGTTCATGCTAAGCTACTCTGCTACACAGATAAATGAGTAAATAGACCATTTTGAAAGAGAAAAAGTCTTAAAATAAGTAACAGTACAGTCTCCCCTCCAGAACAGAATGCTCATGAGACATGTAAAGGTACTTTTCAATTAGTCCCCTCTAAATGTGCATTATTCCTACATTCAATAGACATGTAACTGATCTACAGGCTGCATGGTGGATAACCTATGTACAGGCTCATGCACAAATAATTTTATCAATTTAGTAAGGTTTTTATGAATTGGTTTATGCTGTTCTGTGTAAATAATACGTATTTCTGCTGTTATCCGGCAAGAGATTTTGCTGTACCAGAGGTATCTTTATATGACAAAGAATTTACACTTTTAAAGAAGAACTGGTGTTCCATTTAAAACCCACAAAGTGCCAATGCATTGGACCATCAGTCCTAGGTCTCACTTAAGTGAAGATTATATTTAACATTCTATGAAGTTCTTCATTGTATTAGTAACATTTCTAGTAGTAGCCATAATAATAATACTAATAAGAAGAAGAAGAAGAAAAATAATCTTTGTCAAAAGGTATTGACGTGAATCTTAAGTATCATGATATTTTGTGTTAATACACTTCGCATATCATACAATGTCAGATTGATCTGCTGTTTCTTTAGAAGCAAATATACCGTGAATGCATTTACCACGACGCCTGGAAGTTCAATGTGGCATACAGGACATGTCTTTAATATTAATGTGTTGTGTGGGGCGATGTTTTGCTTCAGACACAACCGGCTGCATGAAGCACTCATATTGTGAGCAGCGCTGTTCAAACTCCCCGTGTATTTTTATGAACGTTTTATCGTTTGGGTTGCAGTGATCAAAACCTGATCAATATGCTGTAAAAAGCAATCTGCAACACTGGCTGTTGTCCACTCTCGCACCCGGTCCCGAGGGAACGAAATGACGTGTTCCATCCAGCAGAGGAGAGCTCCCCTAGTGGAACCCCGAAATGGGCAAGCCGCGGCGGCCCGGGGATCAGATTTACGGTCCAGCGCACTCTGTCCGACAACGCACCGTATCTGATGCCACTGTCACAAACGCGTGAAATCCGTTGTGACGGGCGTATTTCCCTGCACTGTTTTGAGCTTACATGCCGAATCCGTGCAGGTAATTTTATCCGAAACCCCCCCCCCCCTCTCGGTGCCAGGGCACAACTTGCCCGTGAAGCAACCGGCCGAAGACATCCACAGAAAAAAATGTTTAATCATATCGTGACCATGAATGGGGAATGTTCTTGGCTCAAATGTTCAGCAATTTGAATGTTCCAGTGGGAAATATAGAAGAACTGATTTAAGTACTAATGGAGCGACATTGTAGAAGTACGGGTTGCTTATCTTCAAGCTCAGCATCATATGATGTATGTATATACAAACCCCGGCCACTTTATTGAGTACACCTATCTTGTACCAGGTAGGACCCCCTTTTGCCTCCAGAACAGCCTGAATTTTTCACTGCATGTTTTCAAACAAGGGGTTCTGGTTTATGCTGACTCGACAGCATCATGCAATTCTTGCAGTACTTTCATGCTGTGAACCTCCATTCCATTTCATTCCCAAGCTGCTCTATTGGATTTAGATCTGGAGACTATGCAGGCCATTGGAGTAAATTGAAGTCACTGTCATGTTCGTGGAACTAGCTTGAGATGATGTGTGCTTTGTGACATGGTGCATTACCCTGCTGGAAGTGTCATTTGAAAAAAGGAAGGCTGTGGTCATAAAGGGATGCACATGGTCAGCAACAATGGTTAGGTATGCTATGGCATTCAAATCATGCTCAGTTGGTATTACGGGGTGTAATGTGTGCCACAAAAACCTTCCCCACACCATTACACCACTGACAACAGCCTGCACTGTTGAAACCGGGCAGGATGGATCCATGATTCATGCTGTTTGCACCAAATTCTGACCCTACTATCTGCATGTCACAGCAGAAATGGAGATTTGTCAGACCAGGCCACGTTTTTTCCAATCTTCAATTGTCCAGTTTTGGTGATCACGTGCCCACTGTAGCCTCATCTTCCTGTTCTTACCTGACAAGAGGGGAACCCAGCATGGTTTTCTGCTACTGTAGTCCATCTGTTTCTTGGTTGTACGTGTTTGTATTCAGAGATGCCCTTCTGGACACCTCTGTTTCAAACAGCTGTTATTTGAGCATTTGTGGCCTTTCTGTGAGCTTGAACAAGTCTGCCCATTTTTTTGCAACCTCTCTCATTTACGAGCACTGCAGCTCACTGGATGCTTTGTGTTTATTGCACCATTCTCTGTAGACTCGCACCAAACTCTAGAGACTGAAGTGTCTATAAATCCCAGGAGTGTTTCTGAGATGCTGGAACCACCACGTCTGGCACTAACGATCACACCACAGTCAAAGTAACTTAGATCACACATCTTGCCCATTGTAATGTTTGGTTGAACAAAAAAAATTAAACCATGTCTGCATGCTTTATATGTTGAGTTGCTGCCACATGATTCGCTCTTTGGTGGAGCATGCTATTTGGTTAACGAGCAGGTGTACCTAATAAAGTGACTGGTGAGTACCCACACACACACACACAGACTAGTAGGTCCTTAATGCAATAATGCATCTGACTCTCAGGAGATAAAAAATGAGGCTCTGACCTGGGCACTTTCTGTGTTGAGGTTATTGTGTGTTTGGAGCAGGCTTGCATTTGCACACATTGATGGATCGTACATCCAATCAAGTTGTTGACACTGACCACTGTGCTCATACAAGATACTCTAGGGAGCTCTGCAGAACATTACAGTGCAATTTTCCTTGACTTGCATGAAGTTGCATGTTTGGAGTTGGTTCCCAATTTCTATTTCTCCTATATGCTTGCATTTTAAGCAACCGTTGTTTTCAAGAAAAACAAAGGTATATATATTGTTTTGACGTTGCACTCTCAAAACAAGCTTGTTACAAACTGTAAGTTGAAATGTCAAAAGGCAGTGCATTGTCCATTTCTGGGAAAACGGAAGACATTGCCCAAGAAAAGTGCGAGAAGCAAGATGTAACGCTGCTTCTGTTGAAGAATAAATGCCTGTCAATGTGTCAGACACTGCTTTTTATTGGACGTAAGTTGGTACTGTTGCTTTTTGCCTCGTTATGTCGATTCCTTGGAAACTCGCTCCACACTTGAAAACTTGCTTATTTTTGATGGACCCGACACGGATGAGTTACAGTGGGTGGGCTGTATCATTAGACCACAAAGATAACCAGAATGCCAGATAATTAGTTGCAAGGACATAAAAATGTACCTGGATTAATTTTCCTTAAAACAACCTTTAAATTTTGCCAGAGGAAAAGACTAGAAACCCTTGACCAAGGGGAAAGAAATGTTTGGCAGAAGAAAATAGAAGTCCCGAATCCTATGTGTGCTGAATCCACTCAAGGTGTAGCCGGTTTTGGTATCAGTCACTCGCACCAAGGGGTTTATTAATAGGCGAAAATTAATTGTATGTAGACCGAATTAATGAGATGGAAAAACATGCATATTTCTGCTAATACAGAGGGGAGCGGCCTCTGCCTCTCTGCCTCGCCGTTACCTAATAAAGGAACGGGGGGCCGGGGCGGCGAAGTACCGCAGCGAGACGCTTTTCCCGAGAACCACGACGCCCGGCTGATCGCCTGCGCCCGCGCCGCCGTGAAACCGCCGCCAAATGTAAACACCAGGCGACGGTTCCCGCCGACGGTTCTTCACCCCTGACGCGATTCTGCACGCTGTTATCTGCCGAATTATGAATAAATTATTTGATGTTGACTCTCTGGAGGGCCACATCCCCCACCCCCCCCCACCCCACCCCCTACCTCCACCAACACCACCACTACCGACCCCCCCCCCCCCCCCCCCCCCTTTGCTGTTTCTAGAGCAATTACAGCAGAGATTATTACCATTCAAGCGGGGGGGCCGCGGCGAAAGTTCATTGACAGACAGGGATCATTCATGGCTGTCCGGGAGCCTTAAGTCGGCGTGACAGAAAATTCGATGTTAGCGTGTAGTGTGAAAATTCCTACCAGGTTGAGTCAATACGTGGCGAGTGAGCGCGGCGGCGGGTTAAAGCGCATTACTCTCCATAACAAAGTGCGCCACGTTCTCCGGAGCTGACAACATTTTAGCCCTTGTGGGAGGCCCGTGTCCCACCCCTCTCCTTCCTCTCTGACTGTCAATTTATTCTCTTTCTTCTCTCTCACAGGTGATTACTCGCTTGTTTTAACCCAGGGGGTTCAGCCATGAAAATGAGATGCTAATCTGTGCAGTTTTCTGCTTTATGATGGATCATCGTTTGCCTCAGAGTCTTTTTAACGCCGAGCCAGCCACCGGGCTGATGCGCCGTGGTGAGGCTGGCGGCTGTCGCCACGGAGACGTGCGAATCGCTCCCGCCTCGGCCGCGGTTCTACTATTAGGCGCGCGCGCGCGCGCGCAACGTGAGAAAAACAGACTGCGACGATTCGGGCGTGCGGTTTAAAAGTATAATGCCTCGAAGGGCGCGAGCAGCGGGTTGCGTAAGTCGCGAAGGCTTCCTGTTTGGTAGGGAAGGGCGGAAAAAAAAAAGCGTGCTTCTCGGATCGGATTACCGCCATGAATGAGGCATTCTGGGAGCATTTCCTCTCATTCAAAGAAAAACAGAAATAGCAGTCTCTTAAGTATTTCATTCACGCCATAGCAGGATGTGTGTCTGTACTCATTCCATCGGACATATTTAGAAGTAACGGCATGATTCCAGCGTGAATCTGTCTTTGAACTCCGTGTTCAGTGTGTGTGCAGTTTCAAAGACATTAAACTTCAGGCACCATGTCTTATAATGTGATGAGAAGAACCTGGGAAAAAAAACTGTAAAAACAATTTTTGAATTCAAATGAATCAAGCGAGCATATAATCAAGAACTTCATGTAAACTGAAGGCTGATTATGTAGGCCTTTAGCATTAGTACTTAGAGACAGTCCTATTTTTAGCTTTTAAAAAGAGAAGGTACATTTCTATTTAATTAAATCATTTTTTTGTGGGTGGCGATGTGGGTGTAGCAGGCCTAGATTATGGGGATGCCCATTGTGCCAAATCTTTATTAGGCATATAGAATCATTCTATATGGAGCTATTTCTCTCCTGCTTTCCTTCCTTCTCTCTCTTTCTCCCCCTTCTCTCTTTTTCCCCTCCCTCTCCCTCCTCCCCCTCCTCCTCATTCTGTCTTTCCCTCCTTATCCCTCACCCCTCTCGCTCTCTCCGCGTCTCTCCTCCTCTCTCTCTCCCTCTCTGTCCTTTTCGTGGGCCTGTTCCATATTAAGCGTTCATTTCTTCCTCTCCCGCTCCGCCTGGGCCGGCGGTCCTCCTGACTCCTCCATGGCCTTGCCATTGTGCTCCTGGCCGGGGCTCGGTTTTGCTCCTACTTATTCTGACAGGAGCGCTAGCTCCGCGCCGCAGTCAGGGCACCGGTCCTACATACAGATACACTCTAGTAACCCACGCTTCTCCCCGCTACCCTTGGAAGATATATTCAAGGTGGCCTCCCTTCTCGTCGCCTACCCATTCTCATTTATCTTCCGCCCTGTTTGCAGATGTCTTACTTTTAATGTATTTTTTTTTGGTGAGGTCGGTGTTTTTCTCTTAATGCATGTATCTACCAGTACCAAAATGCTCTCCACATTCAGCTAGGGCTAACACTGGTGCTAACTGTGCATGTACTGAGCCTGCTTCTGTCCTTCATCCTGAAGTAACTGCTGCAGATACCCTCTCCAAGTCCTCATAATTTTTTTTGTACTTAAGCAGGGTGGTGCCAGTTCAAATGTCACTGGCCTTAACATTTGAATTGGTACGCTCGGTGCAATTACTGGACGTGGATCACACTTAACACCCTTTAATAAGTGGAATTTGTGTAAGGCGAGTACATCATAAAATGCCATTGGTTACAACTTAAAACACTTGACATCCATTCCTTTCACAACCCAGGTTGAACTATAAAAGCTTTTAGTAGTTTAAAAATACATATGCATAAAAATGTACCGCGCTAGTACATAATTTATCTTCAGCACTGATGCTTTTTTCTCAAATCTAATTGGGTACCATGTACTTACAACTGGAGAACATTTTGTCAGTTTGTCAGCCTGGCCTGTGCTCTCGCCATTGGCCTGCTTCCACACCGGCGGCCCACTTTATAAGTCAGCTCATGGAAAGCACCTTTAGCATCGTGTGTCATGCTATCTGGGGCATGCTACTTTAAGGAGGCTTTTTACCTCTGAGCGCGTGCGTTTCTATGGAGACCTCCCTCGGATGTCAGACCCCCTCGTTTCCACGCCGACAGATAGCCGGGCGAGGTTAGGCGCAGCCGGAGAGCCGAGTGACCACAGTTATATTTTTTATTTATTTATTTATTTATTTATTTATTGGAGTCCTGATCATGCCCCTCTCTACACGGGTGACCGCCTGCCCGGCTCCTTAACATGGTTCCGTCTCTCTGCCCGCTAGCAGCGAGTGAGGGGCGATTGGCGAGGGGGTGGGGGGGGGTGTCCATGGTTGACGGCCAAGGCGCTCCGGGGGACCGCGTCCCGCTCTCGGGGTGGGGGGAGAATGGGCGAGGGGCTCCCCAGTCCTCCAGATGGTGGTCGGGAAGGCCGTTCTCCTGGTGTGACTGGAGACCCTAACCCCGCTCTCACACTCATTACCGCGCTCCCCTCCCCGGGGGGTCCCCCGCGCCAGACGTCACTCCGCCGCGCCTGTCTCCCGGTGCCGGTCCGGCTGGCGCGGACTTGGGCGACTGCCTCCAGCTGCAGGTTATTCACTTAACAGGCGATGGGGCTGTCACAGCTACCACGCCACACTCACACTCTCACACACACACACATGCACACACACACTCACACTCACACTCACACACACACACACACAAGCATTCACACACACACACACACACACACACACATCCACACGCGCACACACACACACACACACACATTCACACACACATGCACACTCACACTCACACACACACACACACACACACACACACATCCACACTCACACTCACACACGCACACACACACACACACACACACACACATTCACACACACACACACACATCCACACGCACACACACACACACATAGGCATGCACGCACACGCACACACTCACACATACACACAGGCAAACACACACGCATGCACACGCACACAGACCCACACACGCACACACACGCATGCACATGCACACAGACCCTCACACGCACGCACACACATACACACACACAAACATGCAGGCACGCATGCACACACACACACTAACACATACACGCCCACACACTCACACACACACACACACACATACACGCCCACACACTCACACACACACACATACACACACACACACATCCGCGCACACAGACGCACACATGTACAGTACACACTCACACACACATTCACACACACAGGCACGCATGCACACACACGCATGCACACACTCACTCATACATGCACACGCATCCGCACACGCACACACACACACACATAGGCATGCACATACAAACGCGCACACACACACATGCATGCACACGCACACAGACCCTCACACACACGCATGCACACACACTCACACACACACAAACATGCACACACACACACACATACAGTACACACACACACACATGCACACCTACACACACACACAAAAGAGGCTTGAGTTCTGAAAATATATAGATCCCCAAAACAGGTCTTTCACACACACGCACACACAAACATGAAGGGCATTGTGAGAGAAAGCAATTTTAAATGGCACTATTATTTTAAAATCACTCAAATGCCCTCTTCGTTTGTACTATAATATAATCTCGGAACATATCAAGTACAAAGTAGGGCGTAAAAACTAATATGTGAGGGAAAAGGCAGAGAGAGACAGATCAACAGTGAATGATTAAATCAATAATCCTGATGAAACAAATGCTGAAAAAAGACATGTATCCTCTAAATCTGCATGCAACCGCTTCGCGAAAGGGAGCGAGGGAATACGGATATGAAGGAAGACTGAGATGTGCGATTGAGATGAAATAACATGGCCCAGCCCGGCCGCTTATATCGCCCCATAAGCGATCCTTCACGTGGCAGTACATTACGGCAGCTAAACTTGTAACGGAAGATTCTAGACAGCAAACTTTAGCTATTTAGCATAGCATATTCTGCATTAATGCTTGGGGTTTCATGACCCTTAAAAATACCACATCAAAATTGGAAATAAATAATAAAACAGGAATTTAAATATTTCTTCACTTTTTTTCCTGGCCAGTACTACGCCTGAATCATAAATAAATGCTACAAATGTCATTTAATGCAATTTATGTTATCTTTCCCTGCTAAATAAATTATGATGCCGGTCTGCGAATATATCCACGGGACGTAGCACTCTCAGTTCCTTCACTGGGCCGAAGTGTGATCGGTCACGATCCCCAGGGGTATCAGTTAAGAATCTAACTCTGTAACCCTGACAGCGTAAGGCAAGGTTGTTTCCATCTCCACATAAATGCATTTAGAAAATAAACCTTTGACTTGAGAACAGCTCTGTCAAATTGATGTGAAGAATATAGTCACAAAATCTTCAAAGAACAGAACAACCGTCCAAAAAATCTATTTAAAAAAAAAAAAAACAGACCAAAATCACATTTGAGATGCCTAAGCCACACCCAAACACACACACACACACACACACACACATACGTGTGTATACACATTCACCCATACGTTTCTAAAACCCTCAACACCGGAGCCAGAGAGAAGTTTGCTGTGGAAACAATGTATGATGAAAGGGAGAGGGGATCTTAATATTTTATCGTGCAAAGCTGTGATAAATATTAACCGAGCCACCGGTCTATTTTCACTGTTTTGACAATACTGTGAGGAGGGCTGCAGTAAATCACTTTTCTATGAATTATAAGCACGGTGTATTAGAACTAAAGCCACAGCAGTCTATTCCCGACTGAGGACATACTATAGAAGCTTTAAGCTATTACACGTAGCCATTATAAGGAAACCATTAATGATATATGTCTAAATACACATATAATTGACTGCAGAAGCATTTCAATGAATTATTGGGGTTGTTTTACCAAAGAGATGTGGATTTGTTTCTGTCACTGACTTCATGAAATATTTTCAGTTAAATTTTCTTTAGACTACACTGAATTGAATTACACGATTATGAATTTCTTGAGTTGTACAAGTTCATATTTTTATTTGAATATCAATAATGTTCCTTGTAACTATACAAATTCATCATGAGCCATTAAAAAAAAAAAAAGATTGTTAAAAGGATTATGAAATTATAAACTGGATCAATGAACATTCCTGGATATACCCTTTTATGACACACTGTATATAATTAGCATTTGATTTCCTGTAAATAACACCTCCAGGCGCTTTGTAATAACTCCAACTGAAGAGCAGTTCACATAACAAGGAAGCTAATAGAGGCAAGCATGCAGAATTAGGCATTCACTGGCATGTAGTTTGCCCTTAGTGTGGCAAAACAGTCAAACTTGCCTAGCATGCATATTGTACCTAACATGGGATTTTTTTTAAATGTATACATATAAATGTGTAGTATGTTATGTTGTTTTAATTGTAGCTGTTTCGTGCAGTATAACAGAAAAAGCCAGTACCTGGCTTCCAGTTTAATGCACAAAAACCACTTACACACAAGTGACAGACCACATTACCCCCTTTCAATTCCATTAACTTTGATTTCTGGATGTCTGTCGGCAGCGGTTAGGGGCTTCCTCTTCGGCGATATAGCACCGAGCTGGACGGAAGAGACGTGGGGTTTCTGATTCCTGTCTGTCTTCCTTTTTATTACAATGGCAGTGGAGAAAGGGGGCTTGATAAAAAATGCACAGAGCCTGAGAGGTCAGTGATTCGGAGCAGCATGTCAGGACGTTTACTTTGGGGAATTTATTAATGGCTTTATGGCCTCTGCAGTTATTTGTACCGCTATTAAGGACTACTGAAATGCTTATGAATCCAGAAAATCTGGAGTAAAGGGGTACCCTGCATTTCCTATCGCCTAACCAGTGGGGTTAAATATGCATGAGACACACCAGGGAATTTGGAGGGCGGCGGGGGGGTAGATATGCTACATGGAGGATATCTCTCTGTCTCTCTCTCTCTCTCTCTCTGTCACACACAACCACCCACTGACTAACTCACTTTCATTCACTCCCACACACGCACACGCACACACGCATAAAACGCACACACACACACACAGTAAGCTCAAATGTCTATTTGGGTTTGTTGTAAAAATTCTGGAAGCAGTACTCAACATTCCACTCTGAATGAGACGTAGCATATGTTCACAATTGTATTAGACCCTATGAAGGAATGCTCATTGTAATAACCAACAAATAACCACAGACAGCAAGGAATAGCTTCCTGCCATCTAGTACAGTAAATGCAGTGTGGCGTTAGAACCTAAAACTTTTGGGACGGAGTGCATGGCACATGGACTCCGATGGGAATGCTCCTATAAAATACTGTGAAGTCAGTGGATGCAACACCTGTATAACAGAAGGGTTTTCAACAAAAACAAGAGGTGTGTTGCTATCGAACAGCAGCAAGTGAAAATTTCAGAGTGACACCCTTGGAGAAAACCCACAATTCCAGTCCCTCTATAAAAAGGACAGTCATGGGAAAAAAAGGATTGAGGGAGAGAAAGAGAGAGAGAGAAAGAGAGGTGGGAGGGGAAGAAAAAAAAAAGCAATCCCATTTTAAATGAAAACAATGATATGAACTTAAGCACCGTCATGATATAAAAAAGCAAAGGACTGCAGTCTGCCAAGTCATAAGATAAGCGGGCAACGATGATGAGCTAAAACCTCCATTTCCCCAGCAGTGTACGCTATGCTCAGAGGAGGCCAGGGCATAAGAGCATTCTTCAGTATCTGTGCTAGTGCCCCGAGGAGCTACGGTCCGTTTTAACGTACGATTTTTTAAAGGATTCAGCATGGGAATTTTTGTGAGTAAACCTATTTCGATCTGAGTTCATATTATCAGTTACACTATTTTTTCCTCTTGATTTTCCAGTCAATGAATTGTGTTTTCTACTCAATGATTCAGAAAAAAAAGATGGGTATTTATAGACATGAAATAAATTTGTTTGTATAAATAGAAGGACCTCGTTCCACAGTGTGCACATCATAAGCACAGTCATGTCTTTTCAGGTATACAGTCATGCAGTATATATGCCATGTTCCTTCGGAGTATATCCGTAGATCCCACATGTGTTGCGGATTATTTTAATAATTCCTTAAAAACGAAAGGAGACGACATTTGTGCACATTAAATGACTTCTGCTTCTTCTTATTATTATTAGTATTATTACGATTTAGAAAAGTGTGTAAACTATATAAACTCCCCTAAAATTTTTCATATGTGCTTGTATCCTCCAACTCACCACTAGAAAAATGTATGTATACTGACACTGGGGTAGATCGGGTCTTACTGACCCTCTTCAAATATTTAACAACCTTTATAACTTTATGCATTTTGTATAAAGGAACTTTCTGTCTGTCCACTCCACAATCTTTCCGAGTTTCTGAACAGTCTGAATGGTATTGTTGTTGTTAAGTGGCGATACAGTGACAAGGAATGCACATCAATCACCAAAAAAAGTGGTCCGGCAGAAGCCGGGCACTCGACACAGTTAAGGGGGCAGAAAGCTTGTTCCGCGTCCCCAGAGATGACCTGGCTGCAAAGACTCAAACAGATAACAGCCGAGTTCAGTCACTTGAAGTAATCCTTTAGTGACTAAAATGACTGGAATGACAAAATATGGGACTGTGATTTACACTTTTGGACATCAATAAAACCGGATACTCGGAGCGTTCCATTGAAGGGACAGACGGTGGAGAAGGGAAAAATCCCCCCAACCCCGTCACGGCGGGAGGAGGAAAAAAAGGGGGCAGCGGCGCCGGCGGAATGGAAATCCGGCAAGCGTGAAAACTGCAGTGCCACTTTCCATTGTGCCGGGAGACCGTCTATCGGCCCGGCCAAGTAATGCTTTTCCCGGCTTCGCTAACAGGATTTGGCTGCATGCTATCTGGTCTTCTCTTAATTAATTTAAGATTTCAAAAATCTCTCTGGGACCTTTAATGGAAACCCGTTTCGAGCAATATACCTGCACAAATACATTTTAAGAGTCGGTTGCTCTTTTTGGAAGAAGAAGAAGAAAAGGCAATTTTAAGAGAGTGGCATGATATTACAAATGAGTGCTTCACGGACTGGCCCTTTGTTGTATTCAAAGTGTTTTATTTTATTTTATTTTTTATTTATAGTGTGTGTGCACGCACGGGTGTGCGCATGTATGTGTACGGGTGTGTGCGCGTGTGTGTTCATAATGTGTGTGTTTGTATGTTTTTTTGCACTTCAGTAAATCGTAGATTGCCCCCCGCCCCCACCCACCCCAAATCCCTTCATGTGAGGGCTAAACTCTAATACCCCTGCTGCAAGGCCACAATATTAAACGTATCACTTATTACCTGATATTTTCAACAGCGTGATTAACAAATCAAAACCAAATGTGTTACGGGAGACAGCTTTTAGATCACACTTCCGAAATGAGAGATAAAAGAAATCAGGGACTGTTACGATACCAATTAAATCTGAATTCTCCAAGGGCAGAAGTCATCAGCAAAGACCTGCCTTTCATATAAACTGAAGTGTTAGGATAACACCACGTATGTTAAAATGCTATTACGGCAGCCTAAATGCCTTGTATTAAAAAAGGAGGCACAACAACGACTATACAATACTGAGCCTGACACTAAAGGTAAAACTGAAAGTTTTACTGTGCTAAAAAAGAAAAATAATTTAGCAACAGACAAATTAAATATGTAATTCATGTACAACAGACGCTAGCCTCTGCCGGCACATGTTGCAGTCTACGATTTTTTCCCCCCTCTCTTTAGTCTGAGTTACTGAGGGGAAAAAGAATCTGAGTGTAATTATCATTACTTTTCTCATGGTAATGATTCTACAGGCATACATCATACACATTTTATGAATCTAGTTCTCCACACAACTTAAGCAAAATACAGAAATTACTTCCAACGTAACATTTGAAATGCAAAGTCTGAAAATTGAATTATGGGTTCATTTAAAGATGAATCCCACAGGAATTAAACTGTAAAAATTACCCGAAGTAATTTGAAAACATTTAGATGATTTAAATGAATTGTTTTTTTATGCATGATTTTACAGAGGGAAATTGTGCTACCTTACACACTATATTCATTTGTGGGAGAATATTGAGGTCAAAATCTCTACAGACTTGAGTTTGCCGTGCAAGATGAAATATTCTCCCTTGACAGTGAAAGGTGGAAAGTATAATAAATAAAATATTACGGAGATGTGTTTCTAATATTGTATTGTCACAATCAATTTCCCATTACCTATCTCGATTTTGATATATACTATATTATGTCCGCCCTGAAATTCACTTTATGAAGCGGGTGATTCCAGTTTACATATAAACTGCTGCCTGCTCTAATGGTAGGAAATGAAAAGCCTATGGCTATATGGAATGAATTGAGCATTTGAGTTACAATTAGGTTAGTATGTATACAGAAGTGCACATTTATTTTCATTCAAAGACTTGGAGATTTGTGTGGGAGAATGATGTTGTCATACGCAGCACGCCACTGCAGAGGCAAATTGAATCATTTTTTGACTAATAGGGGCCTGATAAAAAAAGAATGTTCAGTAAAAACTCAAAGCCATAAAACACGATGGACATTTTTTGCTAACATGCGTTTCAGACTGTTGAGATGTCTGCGTTAATAACTGTTATTTGCTTAAAACCAGGTCACAGTGAGGTGTGAAATACAGTACCAATTATAACATGTTTTGTGTTTAATCATTTTCATTTTTCGGTCCTCTTAATGCTCGTTGTTTTAAGTCCGCTTTTATTTTGCGTGTAACTTGAGTTTATTTTTCACATTTAATTATTTGTATAACCAACACATGTAGATGTGCTGTTTTAGGGATCAGACTACTTGCAGAAACAGATTATAATGGAAAAAAATAGAAATTTCCCCTGAGGTTTAAAAGAAATGTTTTTTTGCCTGATTTTTTAAGGCTGAAAATGTACACCTATGCGCCTGTTGTTAATTACTCCATTGACACTTATTTCTCAAGGCATAGATGACAAAAAATGAGGGTCATGTTCTTCACAGATGAAAAAAAAGCCATGCTTAATGATGTGCCTCCTGGGTTTAATTCTGCATGCAAGAGGAGGGCCTGGAGCTAAATAAAGAACAAGTTTTAGCCCCATTCTGATAAGCGTGCATCAGTCAAAAGTTTCCATGATGTGAAAAGGCCAGATTCACTCCTCGGATTTTGCATTTAAACAGGACTTTTTTTTCCTTTTTTTAACACAGAATTGTGTTGTTAATTTAAGGTACTGATGAATGCCTGAATTTGTCTGTGTATCCAGCACATAAAATACACCAGGCTGCAGTGCAGTCGACTGAAACCACACTAAAGCTTATTTATAACACAGCAAAGCTGTAAGACTGTGATACCGTTGCACCATAATACAGTGTGCTTTATGTTTTAAAAGATAACAGTAATAGTTCTGGAATTTAGAAGCTGACAGTGACCTACTGTAGTCAATTCTGCAATGCATTTTAGTCATATATTTATTCATACATTTTGTTTTCTTATTTTTCATACATTGCTGCAAGTTTGATAGCTTCCTGGGTTTGCACAAAAAATAAATCAAAAATTCATATCTATCAGCAGTTGATCATAAATAAAAGTTGATGATACAGTGATTTGCAGTTAAAGTGAATAGAAGCCATTGACTTTCACGACACACTCCTAAATCATAGTTTGAGGTAACTTTGGGTTCTATCTAGATTAATGAAATTTTGAATTGGCGAAACAGTGCAAAACTGCTTCTACAAAACTGTACAAGCAGTATCTGCGGTGACAGAGAGGTTACATAGCTCTCGAACAGCGTAGGCACTTCGAGCTGCAATCAGCACAGCTGGCAAACTTTGTTGAACAGAGTTGTAAAACTCTCAGCTTACAATGTGCCTTAAAATAAAAGAGCAACGAGAGAATTGTAAAGTCCGAAAACCAGATACACAGTTTGGGGGGGCGGGGCAGATATGCTACATGCAGGATCTTTCTCTCTCCCTCTCTCTCTCTCTCCCACTACCCACCACATTCGGCCACAGAAGACAAACACCCTTTTGTGCATTTTGCCAAGCTGAATAACTCAAATAAACTCCATGCAATGACGATGCAGTTTTAAATAAAGAAAGGAGAAAAAAAAAGAAATTTGTTAGAATTCCAGGCCCAAGGCACTGGAAAAAAAACAAACAAAACAAAAGCGAAGGGATTTCGTTTTTAGAGGCCCCTTCCGTCCTCTACATGAAATTGTGTGGTTGTTAGGAAGTATTAGAGCAGCACCTCTTTCACAAGTTTCCTTGTATATCCAGAGAGGGTTGGTAAGTGCTAAGAGCTAGCCACGATGATGACCTTTATTAAACCATGAAGTCTAAAGCGTAAGAGGTCAGCTTTACAAGAATGGGGGGAAAAAAAGTATGTATTTGAACAAGGAGCAAGATGCAGTTTATTTTCACAGGGCCAAAAAGTAGGACATACCACACTTGCAATTAAATTTAATTATGAGAAAAATAAATTGTGCTGTAATTAGGCTTTATGGGATCAGATATTTAAACTCAATAACTCCACATATTGTACATACAGAGAGCATGCTATGTGAGATTTAAAAAAGAACCACTTGAGTTCCCGCTGATGTGGGTTAACAGGAAGTCATTAGGGATGCATTCGCATTCATTCAGTTTGAACACGTTCGTCGTGGAGTAGGGTGACAGGGGGAGAGGAGGGAGGGGTGGGAGCGGGGGAGGGGGCCAGCAAATTACAACTACCCAGGGTTGTTTTCTTAGCCACTTGCTGTGACCTCCAAACTCCATAGTATACACTCCGGTGTGCCCTCTTATAAAGGTACAGTTATGAGCTGTTTCTGCTCGCGGTGCCAAAAATGACAGGCCTCCTGCCAAATGCTTTGGTCCATGACGATCTCGAGTTAGAGCGCCCAAACACTGTCAATAACAGCCCGAGAGTTAATCAGTTTCATTTATATGTGAGTACGGCCCCTGGAAAACCTAAGCTAAACAGCCCTCTAACAGTGCATTTTGGGAAAGATAGCCATACAAAATGGGCACAAACACAAGTGTATTTGACATTAAGGTCAAGGGATGTGTGTAACATTCGAAGCATGTAAGTAGATGGCGGTTTCAACATCTCCCTGCATACTGTATGTGTGTAAAGAACATTATTCATTCAAACAAAATGGAAAGGACAGTTTTGGCATCCGCGACCGTTGTAAATGTATCAATGTTATGGTGAACACGATGACCTTCATGACGAACCTTTGCACATTCCAAGTTCTCAAACTCCATCCTTGCAAAGCAGTGCAGGACAAAACACAATGATGTGTGTGGTGTCACTGAGAACATGACTTTTTTAAATGGAGGGAGAAAAAAAAAACAACAAAAAGAAAATGGTTTGGAAGCAGGTGTCAGTCTAAGTACATGGAGCACGCGGTTGGGAAAAAAAAAAAAAAATGACCCAAACTGAGGCTTCAAACTTGTACACCACATTCCCACTCAACCCAACTAGATTGCCTGTCACATCTGACACCCCTCGTCAAAAGTTCCCCTTCACTGCTCATGGGCAACATGGAGGGTCAAAAGACCAAATGCAATGGGCCAACCCATCCCCTCTTTTTCCCTTTTTTTTCTCCAAGCTGCAGATATTGAACTCTAAAATGACAAGAGGGAGCGTGTTAAAATAGCTGCCAAAGAAACAGATGCTTGCCGAACAGCATTCAGTCAGAGGAGGGGGGGAAAAAGAAAGAAAAGCAGGCTGTTTCCTGAGTGTCAGGGCCCTGCATCATGCACTGACAATCTTACAAGCAAAGGCCACGAAGCTTTCGGGAAAACAGCAGCGTCCTCCTTCACAAAGGCAAGTCCTCCAGGCGCACCTGAACTGAGTTTGCATTTGTTTACCACCAGCATTTTGGCCCACGCTAACGCACATATAATTTCCTTCATAAACGGGGGCTACATTCCTCTCCCACGTCCACACATATAAAGTTGGCCATAAGCAGGGTTGTTTTTTTTGCTGAGATGTTGGCCTTCTGTCCAGCCTAAATTCACACTTTGAGAAGTAAATTCAAGAGAGCCATGCTCCAGTACTGAGATGTAATTATGAACGTAACCACTGCTGATGTTGTAACAGGCCAATTGAAAAAGAAACTTTCATAGTCTAATAAGAAACCTTATAGTATGCTATGGTTTGCACTAGGAGGGAAAACAATTGCTTTGACTTATTGAACTTCCTCAGTACTGTATCATATCTGAGGGAAGTTGTACGTATGGCATTACAAATATTATGTTTAAATATTAATTTCAACACTCAACATTTGGCTAATTAAATAAATACAAAAACAGTTTATCGCTACGATAGCCTAATGATTCATGTAAAGTTTTGTTATTGAGGCTACTGGATCTCTCTAATTATTTACAGAATATTATGTTTATGTTAGATTAGTCAAGCTGAGTTGAAATAAAGGAGGAATTATCTTGGGACCTAGACACCAGTATTACCGGATTTGTTGGTATATTTTGCAACTCTGAACTATGATGATTTTTCTTCTTCCTCAAAAGAAATTAACTTGTTCGTTTCAGTGAAACCGCACCGAGGTATCCATGTCATAAACATTGCAAATGGAGGTCATTCAAGCGTTCAGGTGCGTATGGCCCACAATGCACACCGCAGGATTCTTTATTTGTTGAGAAACGGTTCACCGATAGCATGTAAATCTTTCCTGAAACCAGGCAGCCTCTTAGTCATGTTAATCTACTGCTTTACAAAACAGCGTCATGGATAACTTCTCCAGCACACCGCTGAGTATAGCCTATTTCCAGATTCTGCTCTAGGCCAAACATCAGTCTGCATGTTCGTGGTTGATCCAACAGCCTCTTTTAACATCCGAGGACAAATTAGCGTCAAGCCAGCGTGGATACCCCTCGCAAAGGAGACCCGGCAACCTGGTGTTTGTTTTCTATTATGAAAAATGTACACTGCATCACCGGAGAGTCATTTGGATTCTGATACAAGATTCATAATAACTGTCAAAGACCATTCCCCCACCCCCACCCCCTCTTTTTTTTTGTTTCGTGAGGTCAGTTAATATCGCACATGCTGATATATATTTGGTTTTCCCCAGCCGAGAGCCACCTCATTTTGAGGGGGCCGGGTCGAGGAAGTCCGGCGAATGGAACGCAGGGGGAAGGGGGCAGGTGGGTTCGCCCCCCCCCCCCCCCACGCCCCATGTCCTCCTCCCGCAGCTGTCCACTGGCAACAGTAAATTAAACTGTCAAAAATGGAATTGTCCTGTCATCAACAACAAAAAAAGCCGGGGCTTCGCGAGCACCGCAACATCAGATATGTTTCTAATTCTGCATTTCCCCCCCGTACCCGCGGTTTCACCCGGCGGAGTCGCGCCAGACCACGGTGAGACGCCGGGCCGCGCCAGGTTCCACGCCGCAACGGTATGCTTGAGAGGCTGGACGCGGCGTTTTGGAGACAGAAATTAATGAACGGAGATCCCACAATTTATTATAAGAGAAGAGGGCGCTGAGTGGTAGGTCACAACCTTCAGCTTTGAGCTGATCCCCCTGCTAAAAAGCTAAAATTGATAACTCCGCCTGACAGGAGAGAGAAGTGAGAGAGAGAGAAAAAAAAAATACAATTGAAATAAAACGGATGAATGAACTGCATTTGTACTTCTTTTGTCTCCTTTAGTGAACTTTGCCCCGTTCGTGGTGCAAATCAGTGCTGAAGCGTGCGAGGAACACGACAATCCCGAACCCTTCCCGACACCGGTCGTCTTTGTTTTATCCGTTTGTGCTTTGCTTTAATTATTTCTTTAATTTATCAGATGAGCCGGTGTGAGTAATGACCTCATTCTTTATCCTCTTTTCTGTTTTGTTATAAATTTCTTTGATTACGGATGTGAATTCCGGGGACCGTGCTAGTGTCATTCAGTTGAGAATGGCATTAATTGTCCAGGAGTGGTGCTGCTGCAACTCTAATTAGTTGTATTAAATCTATGTTCTGTCATTTTGCGGCAAACACGCAATTTATTAGGAACAATTAAGGCCAATTAGCAACTGTATCATATGTAATAAGGCAAAGAGCAGTAGGTATAGCATTTAAACACAAGTGAAACGTGGATTCCTACCAAGCCGGAGTTCCTTGCAAAAGCTTTGCGAACGTTCATGTAAAACATATACTCTCTTGGCAATAGTTAATTTATTATCAGACAATAAATAAATATTTGTGCATGGCTTCTCATATCGCTTGGTAGTTGTCTGAATCTTTGGAAGGACACCGTTTAAATGAAGTGGATGTCACATCTTGATACCTCCATGTTTTCTCTGGCCATACTATGAAATGGTTTCCGTATGACTAAAACTCATGATCCAGCTGTACCTCAGGAAACAGCCATAAAAATGAACAGTAATTAAAAGTGAATTACTGCCTTACACTTGTAGAAATGATACATTTGTCAGTGACACAGCCTGTTTGTGTGGACCTTTGAAGTGCACAATATACTTTTCCCCTTTTGCCACAGAGGATGCTTCCGCTGGGGGTGAGAGAGAGACTTTTGCTTAAATGAGGGATCTCTCTTCCCCTCGCTTATTTTATTTTATTTTATTTCCTGCACTACGTTGGGATACTTGGTGGGTTTGTAGGGGTCTAAATCATTCCTATGCATGGAGACCTAAGTGCGCGTGTTCTCTGAACCCACCCGTGTCAGCAGTAAAATGATTCCTGCGACGCAAGCTTCAGTGTTGTACAGTAGTCTCAGGTTAGCCTGCGCTGCTAAATCACACCTTTATTACACTGCGAGTGCAGTAATCTTCCTCTGCAAATGCCATTATTACTTAAGTCAAGGCATTGGAGTAGCTGTGACTTTTTTTTCCCTCCCCCTACAAGATGGGGAAATTAGCCCCGGTCCCCTTGGAGTTTTGGGTTCCGAAGCACTCGACCCCCCTCAAATCCTACTCCAAATCCCTGTTTAGTGCCGTGTGTAGATAAGGGCTAAGCAGCAACACTCCACCATAATTGACTCGTATCCCTCTTTAGTTTAGGATAGCAGAATAAAAAAAAAAAGGAAAAAACACATTATCCTGCTTTATTAACTTTTTGTTTCACTGAAAACTGTTATCCTACCTCGCCAGAATGAACATGTAAAAGCCGCACTGAAACGGAGTCACTTTTAAAAAAAAAAAACAAACGTTCTGAAAAATGTTAATTCGCGAAGCGCGCTAACAAATAAGCACAATGCACCGCTCTGCGCGGCCACTAAGGCGCACCATAAGGAAATTCAGATAACTCCAAGAACAAATAAGCACAAGTGGCCATTGTGCACTTATCTTTAAACGCGTTATATACGTTGAAGTCTGTTTTAATTTGAAATCTACACAAGATAAACATTCCTTTAGCCACAACAGGGTCTGTCCAGACCCCCACCCCCCCCTTTCCCACACTCATTTCAACAAATTAATAAATTACAAATAAATAAAATAATTAAAAAGTGAGTGTTCAAAATGTCACCTTTGAAAGTGAAGCATTAATCTACAGAGAGGTCTGAATAAAGAATGACAC